>NW_027442538.1:0-103784 GCF_048569485.1 Anomaloglossus baeobatrachus | reverse complement strand
CCTGCTCATTTTAGGCTTCCAATCTGGATAAATTGCCTGAGCTCGCCACGTACGCCTTGAGGATCTTGTCGTGTCCTGCAGCCAGCGTTCTCTCGGAACCTGTCTTCAGTGCTGCTGGGGTCTGCTGGCAGATAAGCACACCGTGTCTGTCCACTGACAATGTGGACCTGGCTCTCAGAGACTTTTCTTCCCCTGGGTCAGCCAGGGGAGGCGAAGGCACGCGTATTTTGAGAGTGCTTATGCAAAGCATCTTTTTTCTTTGTCAAAAGGGGGGCTCAACCGATGCCAGTCAAGTGAGGGTGTGTGTGGCCCAGTTAGTGGCAACGAGGAGACTGTGGTTGGAGCTCCCCTCGCTGTGTCTCTAAAAGAACCAAGATGACAAGTCATGGCTCTCAGAGGACTTTTCTTCCCCTGGGTCAGCCAGGGGACGGGAAAGGCACGCGTATTTTTGAGAGTGCTTCATGCAAAGCATCTTTTCTTTTTCAAAAGGGGGCTCAACCGATGCCAGTCAAGTGGGGTGTGTGTGGCCCAGTTAGTGGCAACGAGGGAGACTGTGGTTGGAGTCCCCTCGCTGTGTCTCTAAAAGAACCAAGATGAACAAGTCATGGCTCTCAGAGGACTTTTCTTCCCCTGGGTCAGCCAGGGGACGGGAAAGGCACGCGTATTTTTGAGAGTGCTTCATGCAAAGCATCTTTTTCTTTTTCAAAGGGGGCTCAACCGATGCCAGTCAAGTGGGGTGTGTGTGGCCCAGTTAGTGGCAACGAGGGAGACTGTGGTTGGAGTCCCCTCGCTGTGTCTCTAAAAGAACCAAGATGAACAAGTCATGGCTCTCAGAGGACTTTTCTTCCCCTGGGTCAGCCAGGGGACGGGAAAGGCACGCGTATTTTTGAGAGTGCTTCATGCAAAGCATCTTTTTCTTTTTCAAAAGGGGGCTCAACCGATGCCAGTCAAGTGGGGTGTGTGTGGCCCAGTTAGTGGCAACGAGGGAGACTGTGGTTGGAGTCCCCTCGCTGTGTCTCTAAAAGAACCAAGATGAACAAGTCATGGCTCTCAGAGGACTTTTCTTCCCCTGGGTCAGCCAGGGGACGGGAAAGGCACGCGTATTTTTGAGAGTGCTTCATGCAAAGCATCTTTTTCTTTGTCAAAAGGGGGGCTCAACCGATGCCAGTCAAGTGGGGTGTGTGTGGCCAGTTAGTGGCAACGAGGGAGACTGTGGTTGGAGTCCCCTCGCTGTGTCTCTAAAAGAACCAAGATGAACAAGTCATGGCTCTCAGAGGACTTTTCTTCCCCTGGGTCAGCCAGGGGACGGGAAAGGCACGCGTATTTTTGAGAGTGCTTCATGCAAAGCATCTTTTTCTTTTCAAAAGGGGGCTCAACCGATGCCAGTCAAGTGGGGTGTGTGTGGCCCAGTTAGTGGCAACGAGGGAGACTGTGGTTGGAGTCCCCTCGCTGTGTCTCTAAAAGAACCAAGATGAACAAGTCATGGCTCTCAGAGGACTTTTCTTCCCTGGGTCAGCCAGGGGACGGGAAAGGCACGCGTATTTTTGAGAGTGCTTCATGCAAAGCATCTTTTTCTTTTTCAAAAGGGGGCTCAACCGATGCCAGTCAAGTGGGGTGTGTGTGGCCCAGTTAGTGGCAACGAGGGAGACTGTGGTTGGAGTCCCCTCGCTGTGTCTCTAAAAGAACCAAGATGAACAAGTCATGGCTCTCAGAGGACTTTTCTTCCCCTGGTCAGCCAGGGGACGGGAAAGGCACGCGTATTTTTGAGAGTGCTTCATGCAAAGCATCTTTTTCTTTTTCAAAAGGGGGCTCAACCGATGCCAGTCAAGTGGGGTGTGTGTGGCCCAGTTAGTGGCAACGAGGGAGACTGTGGTTGGAGTCCCTCGCTGTGTCTCTAAAAGAACCAAGATGAACAAGTCATGGCTCTCAGAGGACTTTTCTTCCCCTGGGTCAGCCAGGGGACGGGAAAGGCACGCGTATTTTTGAGAGTGCTTCATGCAAAGCATCTTTTTCTTTTTCAAAAGGGGGCTCAACCGATGCCAGTCAAGTGGGGTGTGTGTGGCCCAGTTAGTGGCAACGAGGGAGACTGTGGTTGGAGTCCCCTCGCTGTGTCTCTAAAAGAACCAAGATGAACAAGTCATGGCTCTCAGAGGACTTTTCTTCCCCTGGGTCAGCCAGGGGACGGGAAAGGCACGCGTATTTTGAGAGTGCTTCATGCAAAGCATCTTTTTCTTTGTCAAAAGGGGGGGTCAACCGATGCCAGTCAAGTGGGGTGTGTGTGGCCCAGTTAGTGGCAACGAGGGAGACTGTGGTTGGAGTCCCCTCGCTGTGTCTCTAAAAGAACCAAGATGAACAAGTCATGGCTCTCAGAGGACTTTTCTTCCCCTGGGTCAGCCAGGGGACGGGAAAGGCACGCGTATTTTTGAGAGTGCTTCATGCAAAGCATCTTTTTCTTTTTCAAAAGGGGGCTCAACCGATGCCAGTCAAGTGGGGTGTGTGTGGCCCAGTTAGTGGCAACGAGGGAGACTGTGGTTGGAGTCCCCTCGCTGTGTCTCTAAAAGAACCAAGATGAACAAGTCATGGCTCTCAGAGGACTTTTCTTCCCCTGGGTCAGCCAGGGGACGGGAAAGGCACGCGTATTTTTGAGAGTGCTTCATGCAAAGCATCTTTTTCTTTTTCAAAAGGGGGCTCAACCGATGCCAGTCAAGTGGGGTGTGTGTGGCCCAGTTAGTGGCAACGAGGGAGACTGTGGTTGGAGTCCCCTCGCTGTGTCTCTAAAAGAACCAAGATGAACAAGTCATGGCTCTCAGAGGACTTTTCTTCCCTGGGTCAGCCAGGGGACGGGAAAGGCACGCGTATTTTTGAGAGTGCTTCATGCAAAGCATCTTTTTCTTTTTCAAAAGGGGGCTCAACCGATGCCAGTCAAGTGGGGTGTGTGTGGCCCAGTTAGTGGCAACGAGGGAGACTGTGGTTGGAGTCCCCTCGCTGTGTCTCTAAAAGAACCAAGATGAACAAGTCATGGCTCTCAGAGGACTTTTCTTCCCCTGGGTCAGCCAGGGGACGGGAAAGGCACGCGTATTTTTGAGAGTGCTTCATGCAAAGCATCTTTTTCTTTTTCAAAAGGGGGCTCAACCGATGCCAGTCAAGTGGGGTGTGTGTGGCCCAGTTAGTGGCAACGAGGGAGACTGTGGTTGGAGTCCCCTCGCTGTGTCTCTAAAGAACCAAGATGAACAAGTCATGGCTCTCAGAGGACTTTTCTTCCCCTGGGTCAGCCAGGGGACGGGAAAGGCACGCGTATTTTTCGAGA
The DNA here is from genome assembly GCF_048569485.1 of Anomaloglossus baeobatrachus. Taxonomy (NCBI): domain Eukaryota; kingdom Metazoa; phylum Chordata; class Amphibia; order Anura; family Aromobatidae; genus Anomaloglossus; species Anomaloglossus baeobatrachus. The sequence continues at coordinate 100,477 of NW_027442538.1, read as the reverse complement.
GTGCTTCATGCAAAGCATCTTTTTCTTTGTCAAAAGGGGGGCTCAACCGATGCCAGTCAAGTGGGGTGTGTGTGGCCCAGTTAGTGGCAACGAGGGAGACTGTGGTTGGAGTCCCCTCGCTGTGTCTCTAAAAGAACCAAGATGAACAAGTCATGGCTCTCAGAGGACTTTTCTTCCCCTGGGTCAGCCAGGGGACGGGAAAGGCACGCGTATTTTTGAGAGTGCTTCATGCAAAGCATCTTTTTCTTTTCAAAAGGGGGCTCAACCGATGCCAGTCAAGTGGGGTGTGTGTGGCCCAGTTAGTGGCAACGAGGGAGACTGTGGTTGGAGTCCCCTCGCTGTGTCTCTAAAAGAACCAAGATGAACAAGTCATGGCTCTCAGAGGACTTTTCTTCCCCTGGGTCAGCCAGGGGACGGGAAAGGCACGCGTATTTTTGAGAGTGCTTCATGCAAAGCATCTTTTTCTTTTTCAAAAGGGGGCTCAACCGATGCCAGTCAAGTGGGGTGTGTGTGGCCCAGTTAGTGGCAACGAGGGAGACTGTGGTTGGAGTCCCCTCGCTGTGTCTCTAAAAGAACCAAGATGAACAAGTCATGGCTCTCAGAGGACTTTTCTTCCCCTGGGTCAGCCAGGGGACGGGAAAGGCACGCGTATTTTTGAGAGTGCTTCATGCAAAGCATCTTTTTCTTTTTCAAAAGGGGGCTCAACCGATGCCAGTCAAGTGGGGTGTGTGTGGCCCAGTTAGTGGCAACGAGGGAGACTGTGGTTGGAGTCCCCTCGCTGTGTCTCTAAAAGAACCAAGATGAACAAGTCATGGCTCTCAGAGGACTTTTCTTCCCCTGGGTCAGCCAGGGGACGGGAAAGGCACGCGTATTTTTGAGAGTGCTTCATGCAAAGCATCTTTTTCTTTTTCAAAAGGGGGCTCAACCGATGCCAGTCAAGTGGGGTGTGTGTGGCCCAGTTAGTGGCAACGAGGGAGACTGTGGTTGGAGTCCCCTCGCTGTGTCTCTAAAAGAACCAAGATGAACAAGTCATGGCTCTCAGAGGACTTTTCTTCCCCTGGGTCAGCCAGGGGACGGGAAAGGCACGCGTATTTTTGAGAGTGCTTCATGCAAAGCATCTTTTTCTTTGTCAAAAGGGGGGTCAACCGATGCCAGTCAAGTGGGGTGTGTGTGGCCCAGTTAGTGGCAACGAGGGAGACTGTGGTTGGAGTCCCCTCGCTGTGTCTCTAAAAGAACCAAGATGAACAAGTCATGGCTCTCAGAGGACTTTTCTTCCCTGGGTCAGCCAGGGGACGGGAAAGGCACGCGTATTTTGAGAGTGCTTCATGCAAAGCATCTTTTTCTTTTTCAAAAGGGGGCTCAACCGATGCCAGTCAAGTGGGGTGTGTGTGGCCCAGTTAGTGGCAACGAGGGAGACTGTGGTTGGAGTCCCCTCGCTGTGTCTCTAAAAGAACCAAGATGAACAAGTCATGGCTCTCAGAGGACTTTTCTTCCCCTGGGTCAGCCAGGGGACGGGAAAGGCACGCGTATTTTTGAGAGTGCTTCATGCAAAGCATCTTTTTCTTTTCAAAAGGGGGGCTCAACCGATGCCAGTCAAGTGGGGTGTGTGTGGCCCAGTTAGTGGCAACGAGGGAGACTGTGGTTGGAGTCCCCTCGCTGTGTCTCTAAAAGAACCAAGATGAACAAGTCATGGCTCTCAGAGGACTTTTCTTCCCCTGGGTCAGCCAGGGGACGGGAAAGGCACGCGTATTTTTGAGAGTGCTTCATGCAAAGCATCTTTTTCTTTTCAAAAGGGGGCTCAACCGATGCCAGTCAAGTGGGGTGTGTGTGGCCCAGTTAGTGGCAACGAGGGAGACTGTGGTTGGAGTCCCCTCGCTGTGTCTCTAAAAGAACCAAGATGAACAAGTCATGGCTCTCAGAGGACTTTTCTTCCCCTGGGTCAGCCAGGGGACGGGAAAGGCACGCGTATTTTTGAGAGTGCTTCATGCAAAGCATCTTTTCTTTTCAAAAGGGGCTCAACCGATGCCAGTCAAGTGGGGTGTGTGTGGCCCAGTTAGTGGCAACGAGGGAGACTGTGGTTGGAGTCCCTCGCTGTGTCTCTAAAAGAACCAAGATGAACAAGTCATGGCTCTCAGAGGACTTTTCTTCCCCTGGGTCAGCCAGGGGACGGGAAAGGCACGCGTATTTTTGAGAGTGCTTCATGCAAAGCATCTTTTTCTTTGTCAAAAGGGGGCTCAACCGATGCCAGTCAAGTGGGGTGTGTGTGGCCCAGTTAGTGGCAACGAGGGAGACTGTGGTTGGAGTCCCCTCGCTGTGTCTCTAAAAGAACCAAGATGAACAAGTCATGGCTCTCAGAGGACTTTTCTTCCCCTGGGTCAGCCAGGGGACGGGAAAGGCACGCGTATTTTTGAGAGTGCTTCATGCAAAGCATCTTTTTCTTTTTCAAAAGGGGGCTCAACCGATGCCAGTCAAGTGGGGTGTGTGTGGCCCAGTTAGTGGCAACGAGGGAGACTGTGGTTGGAGTCCCCTCGCTGTGTCTCTAAAAGAACCAAGATGAACAAGTCATGGCTCTCAGAGGACTTTTCTTCCCCTGGGTCAGCCAGGGGACGGGAAAGGCACGCGTATTTTTGAGAGTGCTTCATGCAAAGCATCTTTTTCTTTTTCAAAAGGGGGCTCAACCGATGCCAGTCAAGTGGGGTGTGTGTGGCCCAGTTAGTGGCAACGAGGGAGACTGTGGTTGGAGTCCCCTCGCTGTGTCTCTAAAAGAACCAAGATGAACAAGTCATGGCTCTCAGAGGACTTTTCTTCCCCTGGGTCAGCCAGGGGACGGGAAAGGCACGCGTATTTTTGAGAGTGCTTCATGCAAAGCATCTTTTTCTTTTTCAAAAGGGGGCTCAACCGATGCCAGTCAAGTGGGGTGTGTGTGGCCCAGTTAGTGGCAACGAGGGAGACTGTGGTTGGAGTCCCCTCGCTGTGTCTCTAAAAGAACAAGATGAACAAGTCATGGCTCTCAGAGGACTTTTCTTCCCCTGGGTCAGCCAGGGGACGGGAAAGGCACGCGTATTTTTGAGAGTGCTTCATGCAAAGCATCTTTTTCTTTTCAAAAGGGGGCTCAACCGATGCCAGTCAAGTGGGGTGTGTGTGGCCCAGTTAGTGGCAACGAGGGAGACTGTGGTTGGAGTCCCCTCGCTGTGTCTCTAAAAGAACCAAGATGAACAAGTCATGGCTCTCAGAGGACTTTTCTTCCCCTGGGTCAGCCAGGGGACGGGAAAGGCACGCGTATTTTTGAGAGTGCTTCATGCAAAGCATCTTTTTCTTTTTCAAAAGGGGGCTCAACCGATGCCAGTCAAGTGGGGGTGTGTGTGGCCCAGTTAGTGGCAACGAGGGAGACTGTGGTTGGAGTCCCCTCGCTGTGTCTCTAAAAGAACCAAGATGAACAAGTCATGGCTCTCAGAGGACTTTTCTTCCCCTGGGTCAGCCAGGGGACGGGAAAGGCACGCGTATTTTTGAGAGTGCTTCATGCAAAGCATCTTTTTCTTTTTCAAAAGGGGGCTCAACCGATGCCAGTCAAGTGGGGTGTGTGTGGCCCAGTTAGTGGCAACGAGGGAGACTGTGGTTGGAGTCCCCTCGCTGTGTCTCTAAAGAACCAAGATGAACAAGTCATGGCTCTCAGAGGACTTTTCTTCCCCTGGGTCAGCCAGGGGACGGGAAAGGCACGCGTATTTTTGAGAGTGCTTCATGCAAAGCATCTTTTTCTTTTTCAAAAGGGGGGCTCAACCGATGCCAGTCAAGTGGGGTGTGTGTGGCCCAGTTAGTGGCAACGAGGGAGACTGTGGTTGGAGTCCCCTCGCTGTGTCTCTAAAAGAACCAAGATGAACAAGTCATGGCTCTCAGAGGACTTTTCTTCCCCTGGGTCAGCCAGGGGACGGGAAAGGCACGCGTATTTTTGAGAGTGCTTCATGCAAAGCATCTTTTTCTTTTTCAAAAGGGGGCTCAACCGATGCCAGTCAAGTGGGGTGTGTGTGGCCCAGTTAGTGGCAACGAGGGAGACTGTGGTTGGAGTCCCCTCGCTGTGTCTCTAAAAGAACCAAGATGAACAAGTCATGGCTCTCAGAGGACTTTTCTTCCCCTGGGTCAGCCAGGGGACGGGAAAGGCACGCGTATTTTTGAGAGTGCTTCATGCAAAGCATCTTTTTCTTTTGTCAAAAGGGGGGTCAACCGATGCCAGTCAAGTGGGGTGTGTGTGGCCCAGTTAGTGGCAACGAGGGAGACTGTGGTTGGAGTCCCCTCGCTGTGTCTCTAAAAGAACCAAGATGAACAAGTCATGGCTCTCAGAGGACTTTTCTTCCCCTGGGTCAGCCAGGGGACGGGAAAGGCACGCGTATTTTTGAGAGTGCTTCATGCAAAGCATCTTTTTCTTTTTCAAAAGGGGGCTCAACCGATGCCAGTCAAGTGGGGTGTGTGTGGCCCAGTTAGTGGCAACGAGGGAGACTGTGGTTGGAGTCCCCTCGCTGTGTCTCTAAAAGAACCAAGATGAACAAGTCATGGCTCTCAGAGGACTTTTCTTCCCCTGGGTCAGCCAGGGGACGGGAAAGGCACGCGTATTTTTGAGAGTGCTTCATGCAAAGCATCTTTTTCTTTGTCAAAAGGGGGGCTCAACCGATGCCAGTCAAGTGGGGTGTGTGTGGCCCAGTTAGTGGCAACGAGGGAGACTGTGGTTGGAGTCCCCTCGCTGTGTCTCTAAAAGAACCAAGATGAACAAGTCATGGCTCTCAGAGGACTTTTCTTCCCCTGGGTCAGCCAGGGGACGGGAAAGGCACGCGTATTTTTGAGAGTGCTTCATGCAAAGCATCTTTTTCTTTTCAAAAGGGGGCTCAACCGATGCCAGTCAAGTGGGGTGTGTGTGGCCCAGTTAGTGGCAACGAGGAGACTGTGGTTGGAGTCCCCTCGCTGTGTCTCTAAAAGAACCAAGATGAACAAGTCATGGCTCTCAGAGGACTTTTCTTCCCCTGGGTCAGCCAGGGGACGGAAAGGCACGCGTATTTTTGAGAGTGCTTCATGCAAAGCATCTTTTTCTTTTTCAAAAGGGGGCTCAACCGATGCCAGTCAAGTGGGGTGTGTGTGGCCCAGTTAGTGGCAACGAGGGAGACTGTGGTTGGAGTCCCCTCGCTGTGTCTCTAAAAGAACCAAGATGAACAAGTCATGGCTCTCAGAGGACTTTTCTTCCCCTGGGTCAGCCAGGGGACGGAAAGGCACGCGTATTTTTGAGAGTGCTTCATGCAAAGCATCTTTTTCTTTGTCAAAAGGGGGGGTCAACCGATGCCAGTCAAGTGGGGTGTGTGTGGCCCAGTTAGTGGCAACGAGGGAGACTGTGGTTGGAGTCCCCTCGCTGTGTCTCTAAAAGAACCAAGATGAACAAGTCATGGCTCTCAGAGGACTTTTCTTCCCCTGGGTCAGCCAGGGGACGGGAAAGGCACGCGTATTTTTGAGAGTGCTTCATGCAAAGCATCTTTTTCTTTTTCAAAAGGGGGCTCAACCGATGCCAGTCAAGTGGGGTGTGTGTGGCCCAGTTAGTGGCAACGAGGGAGACTGTGGTTGGAGTCCCCTCGCTGTGTCTCTAAAAGAACCAAGATGAACAAGTCATGGCTCTCAGAGGACTTTTCTTCCCTGGGTCAGCCAGGGGACGGGAAAGGCACGCGTATTTTTGAGAGTGCTTCATGCAAAGCATCTTTTTCTTTTTCAAAAGGGGGCTCAACCGATGCCAGTCAAGTGGGGTGTGTGTGGCCCAGTTAGTGGCAACGAGGGAGACTGTGGTTGGAGTCCCCTCGCTGTGTCTCTAAAAGAACCAAGATGAACAAGTCATGGCTCTCAGAGGACTTTTCTTCCCTGGGTCAGCCAGGGGACGGGAAAGGCACGCGTATTTTTGAGAGTGCTTCATGCAAAGCATCTTTTTCTTTTTGGGGCTCAAACGATGCCAGTCAAGTGGGGTGTGTGTGGCCCAGTTAGTGGCAACGAGGGAGACTGTGGTTGGAGTCCCCTCGCTGTGTCTCTAAAAGAACCAAGATGAACAAGTCATTGCTCTCAGAGGACTTTTCTTCCCTGGGTCAGCCAGGGGACGGGAAGGCACGCGTATTTTTGAGAGTGCTTCATGCAAAGCATCTTTTTCTTTGTCAAAAGGGGGGCTCAACCGATGCCAGTCAAGTGGGGTGTGTGTGGCCCAGTTAGTGGCAACGAGGGAGACTGTGGTTGGAGTCCCCTCGCTGTGTCTCTAAAAGAACCAAGATGAACAAGTCATGGCTCTCAGAGGACTTTCTTCCCCTGGGTCAGCCAGGGGACGGGAAAGGCACGCGTATTTTTGAGAGTGCTTCATGCAAAGCATCTTTTTCTTTTTCAAAAGGGGGGCTCAACCGATGCCAGTCAAGTGGGGTGTGTGTGGCCCAGTTAGTGCAACGAGGGAGACTGTGGTTGGAGTCCCCCTCGCTGTGTCTCTAAAAGAACCAAGATGAACAAGTCATGGCTCTCAGAGGACTTTTCTTCCCCTGGGTCAGCCAGGGGACGGGGAAAGGCACGCGTATTTTTGAGAGTGCTTCATGCAAAGCATCTTTTTCTTTTTCAAAAGGGGGCTCAACCGATGCCAGTCAAGTGGGGTGTGTGTGGCCCAGTTAGTGGCAACGAGGGAGACTGTGGTTGGAGTCCCCTCGCTGTGTCTCTAAAAGAACCAAGATGAACAAGTCATGGCTCTCAGAGGACTTTTCTTCCCCTGGGTCAGCCAGGGGACGGGAAAGGCACGCGTATTTTTGAGAGTGCTTCATGCAAAGCATCTTTTCTTTTTCAAAAGGGGGCTCAACCGATGCCAGTCAAGTGGGGTGTGTGTGGCCCAGTTAGTGGCAACGAGGGAGACTGTGGTTGGAGTCCCCTCGCTGTGTCTCTAAAAGAACCAAGATGAACAAGTCATGGCTCTCAGAGGACTTTTCTTCCCCTGGGTCAGCCAGGGGACGGGAAAGGCACGCGTATTTTTGAGAGTGCTTCATGCAAAGCATCTTTTTCTTTTCAAAAGGGGGCTCAACCGATGCCAGTCAAGTGGGGTGTGTGTGGCCCAGTTAGTGGCAACGAGGGAGACTGTGGTTGGAGTCCCCTCGCTGTGTCTCTAAAAGAACCAAGATGAACAAGTCATGGCTCTCAGAGGACTTTTCTTCCCCTGGGTCAGCCAGGGGACGGGAAAGGCACGCGTATTTTTGAGAGTGCTTCATGCAAAGCATCTTTTTCTTTGTCAAAAGGGGGGGTCAACCGATGCCAGTCAAGTGGGGTGTGTGTGGCCCAGTTAGTGGCAACGAGGGAGACTGTGGTTGGAGTCCCTCGCTGTGTCTCTAAAAGAACCAAGATGAACAAGTCATGGCTCTCAGAGGACTTTTCTTCCCCTGGGTCAGCCAGGGGACGGGAAAGGCACGCGTATTTTTGAGAGTGCTTCATGCAAAGCATCTTTTTCTTTTTCAAAAGGGGGCTCAACCGATGCCAGTCAAGTGGGGTGTGTGTGGCCCAGTTAGTGGCAACGAGGGAGACTGTGGTTGGAGTCCCCTCGCTGTGTCTCTAAAAGAACCAAGATGAACAAGTCATGGCTCTCAGAGGACTTTTCTTCCCCTGGGTCAGCCAGGGGACGGGAAAGGCACGCGTATTTTTGAGAGTGCTTCATGCAAAGCATCTTTTTCTTTGTCAAAAGGGGGGGTCAACCGATGCCAGTCAAGTGGGGTGTGTGTGGCCCAGTTAGTGGCAACGAGGGAGGACTGTGGTTGGAGTCCCCTCGCTGTGTTTTACATGCTTTTAGAAGGGCATGAAATGGCTTGGAGGTTGACTTCATCATATGCAAACTGTTGGCTACCAAAATGCTGCCTTTCCAACAACTGTGGTTATAGGCAATGAGGAACATACTGATGAAGATGAGACGCAGATACCCGATTGGGATGACAACTTAAATATTCGGTCAGGGCAAGAAGAAACTCGGTCTGAGGGGTAGGGGAGTGCAAACACAACAATTGATGATTAAGTTCTAGATCACACCTACTGTCAACCCACAGTCAGACACTCGAGGAGGTCAACAGAGGCGGTGGAGGAGGATGCAACCGACGTCGAAGTAACCTGGCGCCTTCCTGGACACAGTCGGAGCACTGGTAGCACGTCTACAACTGCATCCTCAGCCACCACTCTGCCTCTGAGCATTATTCGGGGTGGATCAACAGGTTGCATGGCCTCTAAGCCTTGCCTAGCCAGGTCCTTTTTTGACATAGAAAAAGATCGCCCAAATTATGTGATCTGTAAAATTTGTCATGGTTCTCTTAGTAGAGGTCAAAACCTCAGCAGTTTGACAACTTCTTCCATGAATCGTCACATGAATAAATATCATATGGCCCGATGGGAAGCTCACCGTGCTGCAATGCGGCCTAGCGGAGCGAACCATCCACCGCCTGCCCCTTCCAGTGCATCCGCGCGCTCGTCATCTTCTAGGACTGTGGGGACAGCTGTCACACCTGTTTTTCCACCCACAACTTCCACCACTGTAACCGCAACAGGCAGTTTGCTTGGTAGGTCGTCAGTTGGTTTGGAAGGGGAAACAAGTGAGTGTGTACAGCTCTCTCAGACATCGATAGCACCAACTTTGGATGAAGGCAACATCATGTCTCCGCCTGCACTTTCCTCACAAAGCTGCATTTTTCCAGGGACACCCGACTCAACACCGTCTACACACAGCAGCCAGATCTCTGTCCCTCAGATGTGGTCAAATAAAAGGCCACTTCCTGCGACCCATGACAAAGCGAAGAGGTTGACTCTATCCCTCTATAAGCTGTTGACTACAGAAATGCTGCCTTTCCGCCTAGTGGACACACAGGATTTTAGAGACCTTATGTCTGTCGCTGTGCCCCAGTACCAGATGCCTAGTCGCCACTACTTCTCTAAGAAAGGTGTGCCCGCGCTACACCAGCATGTCGCACACAACATCACCGCTTCCTTGAGAAACTCTGTGTGTGAACGGGTGCATTTCACCACCGATACTTGGACCAGTAAGCATGGACAGGGACGTTACATGTCGCTGACTGGCCACTGGGTAACTATGGTGATAGATGGTGAAGGGTCTGCTGCACAAGTCTTGCCGTCCCCACGACTTGTGTGTCAATCCTCTGTCTGTCCAAGTTCCGCCACTGCTTCTGCATCCTCCACCTCATCTGGGTCCTCCACCTCCGCCCCAAGCCTGCCTGGTCAGGCCACCAGCGTTCTCACTGCGCAGAAGGAATCACGCACCCCTCATTACTATGCTGGTAGCAGAGCGCAACGGCATCAGGCGGTCTTTAGCTTGACATGTCTTTGAAATAGGAGTCACACAGCGACTGAGTTGTGGGCAGCTCTGGAGACTGATTTTGATAAATGGTTGTCTCCACTCAACCTGCAGCCTGGTAAGGCCGTGTGCGACAATGCTGCAAACCTGGGTGCGGCCCTTCGCCTGGGCAAGGTGACACACGTGCCTTGTATGGCTCACGTGTTTAACCTTGTTGTCCAGCAATTTTTAACACACTATCCCGGCCTAGATGGCCTTCTGACCAGGGCACGGAAACTGTCTGCAGTGCTCACTTCCGCCGTTCAACCGCCGCACCTGAGCGACTTGCATCGCTCCAGAAGTCTTTCGGCCTGCCGGTTCATCGCCTGAAATGCGATGTGGCGACACGCTGGAATTCAACTCTCCACATGTTACAGCGACTGTGGCAGCACCGGCGAGCCCTGGTGCAATACGTCATGATGTATAGCCTGGGCCAACGAGATGCAGAAGTGGGGCAGATCACCCTGATGGAGTGATCTCAGATCAAGGACCTATGCACCCTTCTGCACAGTTTCGACATGGCGACGAATATGTTTAGCGCTGACAATGCCATTATCAGCATGACGATTACAGTCATTTACATGCTGGAGCACACGCTAAACACTATTCGTAGTCAGGGGGTGGGACAACAGGAAGGGGAGGAACTACAGGAGGATTCATATGCGCAAGACACAACAACATCACCAAGGTCCAGACGTTCATCATCACCAACGCGGCAGGCATGGGACCATGGGGGACAGGGATCAACAAGGGCGCATGGTAGCAGGTGAGATGTTGAGGAAGGTGCAGGAGGACATGAAGATATGGAGGACGAACTGTCCATGGACATGGAAGACTCAGCAGATGAGGGGGACCTTGGTCAAATTTCAGTTGAAAGAGGTTGGGGGGAGATGACAGAGGAAGAAAGAACGGTTAGCACCTCTATGCCACAAACACAGCGTGGACTTGGTGCGCATGGCTGCGCAAGACACATGAGTGCCTTCTTGTTGCACTACCTCCAACATGACCCTCGTATTGTCAAAATTAGAAGTGATGATGACTACTGGCTTGCCACACTATTAGATCCCCGGGACAAGTCCAAATTTTGTGACATAATTCCACCCATAGAAAGGGACGCACGTATGCAGGAGTATCAGCAGAAGCTGTTACTCGATCTTAGCTCGGCTTTTCCACCAAACAACCGTGCAGGTGAAGGGAGTGATTCTCCCAGTTGTAACTTGACAAACATGGGACGGCCTCGTCATCTTCAACAGTCTACCCGTACCAGTAGGACCGTATCTGGTGCTGGTAACAGCAATTTTATGGAATCTTTTCATAATTTTTTTAGACCCTCCTTTGCAAGGCCACCAGAGACAACAAGTCTGACACATAGTCAACGGATGGAGAGGATGATACAGGAGTATCTCCAAATGAACATCGATGCAATGACTTTGCAAATGGAGCCTTGCTCCTTTTGTGCTTCAAATCTAGAAAAATGTCAAGAGCTCTCCAGTTACGCCTCGAAGATTTTGTCGTGTCCAGCTGCCAGCGTTGTCTCTGAACGTGTCTTCAGTGCTGCTGGGTGTGTGCTGACAGATAAGCGCACGCGTCTGTCCAGTGACAATGTGGACAGACTGACGTTCATCAAAATGAACAAGTCATGGATCCAGAAGGAATTTACTACCCCTGTGTCATCCTGGGGAGAGTAAATGCTTGTGGATTTGGAATGTGCTTGATGCAAATCAAAACATCCTGTTTGCAACTAGGGCACAAGTGCTGCCACTGATAAGGTGTCTGTGTGGGGCCCAATTTTTGGAAAAAAAGGGAGACTCCGCTTGGAGTAACCCTTGCTTGCTGTGTTTTTTAAAAATGATACAAGATGAACAGATCTGAAGGCAAGATGAAGCCAACATCATGTCTCCGCCTGCACTTTTCTCACAAACCTGCATTTTTCCAGGGACACCCTACTCAACACCGTCTACAGACAGCAGCCAGATCTCTGTCCCTCAGATGTGGTCAAATAAAAGGCCACTTACTGCGACCCATGACAAAGCTAAGTGGTTGACTCTATCCCTCTGTAAGCTGTTGGCTACCGAAATGCTGCCTTTACGCGTAGTGGACACACAGGATTTTACAGACCTTATGTCTGTCGCTGTGCCCCAGTACCAGATGCCCAATCACCACTGCTTCTCCAAGAAAAGCATGCCCGCGCTACACCGGCATGTCGCACACAACATCACCACTTCCTTGAGAAAATCTGTGTGCGACAGGGTGCATTTCAACACAGATACTTGGACCAGTAAGCATAGACAGGGTCATTACATGTCACTGACTGGGCACTGGCAAACTATGGTGAGAGATGGAGAAGGGTCTGCTGTACAAGTCTTGCCGTCCCCACGAGTTGTTTCAATCCTTGTTCTGTATGTAGAAGTTAATACACTGCTTCAGCCTCTTCAACCTCGTGTGGGTCCTCTACCTTTGCGCAAACCCTGTGTGGTCAGGCCACCCTTCCTTGCAACTGCGCACAAGGACTACCACACACCTCCTTACTATGCTGGCAGCAGAGCTCAATGCCATCAGGCGGTCAAAGTTTTACTTTGAAATGTATGGGAAATGTGAGTCACACCGCTATTACAGAGAATAGTAGTCAGGCAGGGTCAAAACATTAATTGAGGAACAGGAACAGAATGGGACGGCCAGGACTTAATCAGAAAACAAGCAGAGGTGAAATGCGTATCGGCCAACAAGGTACATAAACAGCAAGCAGGAAAAGTAGTCAGGTAACAAGCACACAAAATCATAAAACTGAACTGGGGGTAAAATTAACCAGAGGTTCATAGCTATGTCTGGCAGTGGTCTGCAGACAGGATGGGCATAAAAAAGGGTGTGGTGTCTTCCCATTGGTTGTAGCTGAATGATGGTATTTCATCTGTGAGATACCCACCAGCTACATTCAGCCAGAGATTCTGCATCTGTCAAGGTAATGCAGCCCAGTGGGTGAGCATAACCTGCGTCCACCTGCACCGCTGGCATCGACTACTCTCCCATCATCAGCACTATTCATGAAAGGAACACGTTGTCACCTGGCGACCGGAGTACAAATTGACGGAGCGGACTCCGTTGGTGACTTAACAGCCGTGTGCGGCAATGATGCAAACCTGGCTGCGGGCCATCCTCAGGGCAATGTGACACACGTGCCTTTTATGGCTCACGTGTTGATCCGAATTCTCCAGCAATTTTTAAAACACCATCACGGCCTACATGGCCTTGTGCAGCGGGCACGCTCGCTATGTGCTCACTTCCATCGTGCGCACACAGCAGCTCAACAACTTTCATCACTCCGGAAGTCTTAGGGTCTGGCAGTTAAACGCCGGAAATGCGATGTTCCGACACGCAGGAATTGGAATCTGCACATGTTGCAGCGTGTGTGGCAGCACCGCAGAGCCCTGCTGAAATACGGTAAGACATATAGCCTGGGATAAGTTGATCCAGAGGTGGTGCAGATCACGCTGCTGGAGTGGTGTCAGATCAAGGACCTATGCACCCTGCTACACAGTTTTGAAATGTCGACGAAGATGTTTAGCACTGGCAATGTCATTCTCAGCGTGACAATTCTGGTCATCTACATGATGGAGCACACTGTAATTATTATTCGGAGTCAGGTGTTGGGACAAGAGGAAGGGGAGGAAGTACAGGAGGAGTCATATGCGGAAGGGATAACAAGATCTACGAGGTCCAGATGGTCAGCGGCACCTATGCGGCAGTCATGGTGAGGGAGAGGGATTAACAAGGGCGCATAGTATCAGCAAAAAGTGTTGATGAAAGTGCAGGAGCCCATGAAGAAATGGAGGACGAACTGGCGATGGGCATGGAAGACTCAGCAGATGAGTGAGAGCTTGCTCACATTTCGGTTGTGCGAGGTTGTGGGTAGAGGGCAGAGGAAGGATGCACGATTCTCACCTCTCTGCCACCAACACACCAAGGACTTGGTCCTCCTGGATGCACAAGACACATGAGCGCCTTCTTGCTGCACTACCTACATGACCCTCGGATTGTATGAATTTGAAGTAATCCTGAATACTGGGTTGCCACACTGTTAGATCCCCGGTACAAGACAAAATTTGGCGAACTAATTCCTGCCATAGAAATAGACGCACGTATACAGGAGTATCTGCAGAATGTGGTACGCAATCTTAGATCTACTTTTCCACTAAACACCAGTGCTGCACAGAGTGAATCTCAACACTTTGTCATGGATAGGAGGAAATGGTCTTTTACTTGTCCACATCGGAGGGACCGAGGGATGGCTGCTGTGCTGAGATGGCGTTGAGTACGGTGTCCCTGCACAGTTGCACTTTTGGTCATATCCCAAAATGAGTTGAAAAAGGACAGATGCTGTTGGAAAGGGGAACAGGTGTGTTGGAAAGGGGAAAAAAATTTTGGTCCGTGGATTTGGTGGTTAAACAACTGTAACATTTGCTGAAGAAACAACATCTGTTACAGTGGGACTGGCAGATTTGGATAAAGTGGTATATAATCTGTGACCGCTATATAACAAAAATTAATAAGAAAAGAAAGAGAAAGGTATATATCACCTTCAGCAGTCAGTGTCCACCGTGCTCCCAGTTGGAAAAGGAGAGGTTGGCAACTTGAAGGTTTGGTGGAGGATACAGAGCTGTGTGGCTATGAAACTAATAGTAGCCTGAACCGAGTTAGACGCCATTCGGATCTGGAGACTGTGAGCCCTGTTAGCGTCACAGGGTCCACATGCCCACCCAGCCCAGGAACTCCCTGTTAACAACACAGGGGCCATTGAGTACGCTGACCGTGTGCGTAGGGGCCACACCTGTGGACAGCAGGCGCATCAGCAGCAGCAGGCCTGTTAATGCCACTGGGCTGCACAAGCAGGACTGTTAGGACAGGAGCTGGTCTTAACCGTTCTGCGTTACCAACTGTGGTGGTGGCCTGCATCCACCACCCTATCCCTGCCTACCTCTGGCCTAAAGCCGCAATGGGTTCAACACATGGAGGTGTGCTCTTTCGGAGCATAATAGAAGACTGCGCACCTCCTTGTTGGCTCCAGCCCCTTTTATAACCTGGGTCCGCCCCAAACCAGGGTGAACCACAATGCACCTCCTGGAGACAAAAGCAGAGTGACACGTCATGAGTGGCATAACTAGCGTCCTATTTGGAAACGCAACTTCAATGATGACCTCATGGCTGCCATGACCCAAACACCTCACCAGTCATCGTCTGACCATCAATAATGCGGTGACAAGTCATAGGTGTGGGCCTCTGCAAGCCATTTGGGAGGACACCTGATGCCCTGTGGTCTATATGGGACCCCCACATCAGGGCCAGGGCCAAAGAGTTCATTACCGGACCTAGTCTCTGATGCAGGAAGTGCCTGAGCATGCTCAGTAGCATGAAATACAGTCTCTGAAAAAAGACTATCAGCTTTAGCATGGTGTCTAGGCACAAAACAGGACTTAGACCCGGCACAGAATGCAAGCACCTGTGCAAAGAGGCTTTTCACACTTAGTGTGGGAGCATGCGCTGTATCCCGAAATGAAGACTTAGCGTCAGGAATGGCACAGTCAGGCTGAGCATACTCACTAGGCGAAACACTGTAATTATGCTGCAGCTGGGGTACATCGGCACACGCATGCGCACTAGCTGCCTCTCCACACTTAGACGTGGAGGGGAAATTTGTCTTGGAGATGCTGTCTATGAACAGAAGGAAAAGCTAAAGGAAGCCTGACTTTCTATCCCTCCGAATTATGAAATGCAGCAATGAATTCCATGAGTTTGCTATAACATTAGCGTAGCTAAATGTGCATGAGGGTGTGATGTAGAGGTGCTAGAAATAGCTTGTCACCAGTGGGGCACTAATGGAATACAACAGCCAGTTCTATGATGCCACAAAATGGCAGTATTTTGTGCTATCATTATAGCTTATTAAAAACAGAGCACGAGGTTGTCATGCAGAGGTGCTGCACATAGATTTGCAGTAGTGTGAATAGACAAAAGTACAATAGCCACGTTTAGGATACAACTAGGTACACTGAGTGTTTGCTACTATAAATGGCTGAGTTTAAAAAAGTTTGAGTGTGCAATGCAGGCAGACGTGCTGCAAATAACGTTCCAATACTGTGAATTGACAAAAGTACAATAGCCACGTTTAGGATACAACTAGGTACACTGAGTGTTTGCTACTATAAATGGCTGAGTTTAAAAAAGTTTGAGTGTGCAATGCAGGCAGACGTGCTGCAAATAACGTTCCAATACTGTGAATTGACAAAAGTACAATAGCCACGTTTAGGATACAACTAGGTACAGTGAGTGTTTGCTAGTATAATGGCTGAGTTTAAAAAAGTTTGAGTGTGCAATGCAGGCAGACGTGCTGCAAATAACGTTCCAATACTGTGAATTGACAAAAGTACAATAGCCACGTTTAGGATACAACTAGGTACAGTGAGTGTTTGCTAGTATAATGGCTGAGTTTAAAAAAGTTAGAGTGTGCAATGCAGGCAGACGTGCTGCAAATATCGTTCCAATACTGTGAATAGACAAAAGTAAAATAGCCACGTTTAGGATACAACTAGGTACACTGAGTGTTTGCTACTATAAATGGCTGAGTTTAAAAAAGTTTGAGTGTGCAATGCAGGCAGACGTGCTGCAAATAACGTTCCAATACTGTGAATTGACAAAAGTACAATAGCCACGTTTAGGATACAACTAGGTACACTGAGTGTTTGCTAGTATAATGGCTGAGTTTAAAAAAGTTAGAGTGTGCAATGCAGGCAGACGTGCTGCAAATATCGTTCCAATACTGTGAATAGACAAAAGTAAAATAGCCACGTTTAGGATACAACTAGGTACACTGAGTGTTTGCTACTATAAATGGCTGAGTTTAAAAAAGTTTGAGTGTGCAATGCAGGCAGACGTGCTGCAAATAACGTTCCAATACTGTGAATTGACAAAAGTACAATAGCCACGTTTAGGATACAACTAGGTACACTGAGTGTTTGCTACTATAAATGGCTGAGTTTAAAAAAGTTTGAGTGTGCAATGCAGGCAGACGTGCTGCAAATAACGTTCCAATACTGTGAATTGACAAAAGTACAATAGCCACGTTTAGGATACAACTAGGTACAGTGAGTGTTTGCTAGTATAATGGCTGAGTTTAAAAAAGTTTGAGTGTGCAATGCAGGCAGACGTGCTGCAAATAACGTTCCAATACTGTGAATTGACAAAAGTACAATAGCCACGTTTAGGATACAACTAGGTACAGTGAGTGTTTGCTAGTATAATGGCTGAGTTTAAAAAAGTTAGAGTGTGCAATGCAGGCAGACGTGCTGCAAATAACGTTCCAATACTGTGAATAGACAAAAGTACAATAGCCACGTTTAGGATACAACTAGGTACACTGAGTGTTTGCTACTATAAATGGCTGAGTTTAAAAAAGTTTGAGTGTGCAATGCAGGCAGACGTGCTGCAAATAACGTTCCAATACTGTGAATTGACAAAAGTACAATAGCCACGTTTAGGATACAACTAGGTACACTGAGTGTTTGCTACTATAAATGGCTGAGTTTAAAAAAGTTTGAGTGTGCAATGCAGGCAGACGTGCTGCAAATAACGTTCCAATACTGTGAATTGACAAAAGTACAATAGCCACGTTTAGGATACAACTAGGTACACTGAGTGTTTGCTACTATAAATGGCTGAGTTTAAAAAAGTTAGAGTGTGCAATGCAGGCAGACGTGCTGCAAATATCGTTCCAATACTGTGAATAGACAAAAGTACAATAGCCACGTTTAGGATACAACTAGGTACACTGAGTGTTTGCTACTATAAATGGCTGAGTTTAAAAAAGTTTGAGTGTGCAATGCAGGCAGACGTGCTGCAAATAACGTTCCAATACTGTGAATTGACAAAAGTACAATAGCCACGTTTAGGATACAACTAGGTACACTGAGTGTTTGCTACTATAAATGGCTGAGTTTAAAAAAGTTAGAGTGTGCAATGCAGGCAGACGTGCTGCAAATATCGTTCCAATACTGTGAATAGACAAAAGTACAATAGCCACGTTTAGGATACAACTAGGTACACTGAGTGTTTGCTAGTATAATGGCTTAGTAACAATGAGTTGTAGTGTGCAATGCAGGCAGACGTGCTCTGCAAATGTCTTTGCACTAGTGGGACTATAGCAAAGTCCAATAGCCACGTTTAGGATGCCACTAGGTACACTGAGTGTTTGCTAGTAAAATTGCTTAGTTTAAAAAAGTTGGAGTGTGCAATGCAGGCAGATGTGCTCTGCTAATATCTTTGCACTAGTGGGACTATAGCAAAGTCCAATAGCCACGTATAGGATGCCACTAGGTACACTGAGTGTTTGCTAGTATAATGGCTTAGTTAAAATGAGTTTGAGTGTGCAATGCAGGCAGACGCGCTATGCAAATGTCTTTGCACTAGTGGGACTATAGCAAAGTCCAATAGCCACGTATAGGATGCCACTAGGTACACTGAGTGTTTGCTAGTATAATGGCTTGGTTTTAATGAGTTGGAGTGTGCAATGCAGGCAGACGCGCTCTGCAAATGTCTTTGCACTAGTGGGACTATAGCAAAGTCCAATAGCCACGTATAGGATGCCACTAGGTACACTGAGTGTTTGCTAGTATAATGGCTTGGTTAGAATGAGTTGTAGTGTGCAATGCAGGCAGATGTGCTCTGCTAATGTCTTTGCACTAGTGGGACTATAGCAAAGTCCAATAGCCACGTATAGGATGCCACTAGGTACACTGAGTGTTTGCTAGTATAATGGCTTAGTTAAAATGAGTTTGAGTGTGCAATGCAGGCAGACGCGCTCTGCAAATGTCTTTGCACTAGTGGGACTATAGCAAAGTCCAATAGCCACGTATAGGATGCCACTAGGTACACTGAGTGTTTGCTAGTATAATGGCTTGGTTAGAATGAGTTGTAGTGTGCAATGCAGGCAGATGTGCTCTGCTAATGTCTTTGCACTAGTGGGACTATAGCAAAGTCCAATAGCCACGTATAGGATGCCACTAGGTACACTGAGTGTTTGCTAGTATAATGGCTTAGTTAAAATGAGTTTGAGTGTGCAATGCCGGCAGACGCGCTATGCAAATGTCTTTGCACTAGTGGGACTATAGCAAAGTCCAATAGCCACGTATAGGATGCCACTAGGTACACTGAGTGTTTGCTAGTATAATGGCTTGGTTTTAATGAGTTGGAGTGTGCAATGCAGGCAGACGCGCTCTGCAAATGTCTTTGCACTAGTGGGACTATAGCAAAGTCCAATAGCCACGTATAGGATGCCACTAGGTACACTGAGTGTTTGCTAGTATAATGGCTTGGTTAGAATGAGTTGTAGTGTGCAATGCAGGCAGACGCGCTCTGCAAATGTCTTTGCACTAGTGGGACTATAGCAAAGTCCAATAGCCACGTATAGGATGCCACTAGGTACACTGAGTGTTTGCTAGTATAATGGCTTGTTTAGAATGAGTTGTAGTGTGCAATGCAGGCAGACGCGCTCTGCAAATGTCTTTGCACTAGTGGGACTATAGCAAAGTCCAATAGCCACGTATAGGATGCCACTAGGTACACTGAGTGTTTGCTAGTATAATGGCTTAGTTATCAGTTGGAGTGTGCAGAGGACAAGAGGGTACAGTGGCAGGATTGTGGTGCTCTGGGTAGAGGAATGGAAGCCTGCCTTTCTATTCCCTCCTAATGGTGAAATGCAGGTAGGAAATCCCTGACCTGGGCTACACAGACGCTGTTGCTGTTTGCAGGACCTGTCACCTATGGCTCTCTGACCCTGCCGGTTGGAGCCCTTAAAAGGACTGCTATAAAGTGCTCTCCCTAAGCTGTCTAACGCTGTGTATGCAGCGCATACAGCTGTATCGGCTATAGGACTCAGGAAGACGGAGCTGCGACAGTGATGTCTGACACCAAAGACGCAGAAGGCAGATAATGGCGTCCGTGAAGAAAATGTCCGGTTTTATAATGCAGGGACATGTGACATGCAGATCCTATCACACATGCCGTTGCTTCTCTGGCTCAAAGTCCACTTAGCTGTGTGTGTGTCTGGGATTGGCTGACATGCTGGCCCGCCCCACAAGACGCGCGCACTTAGGGAAGGAAGACAAGAAAAAAAAAAAAAAAAATGGCGATCGCCATTATAGAAACAGCAGTGATCTGAAGGCGCTGTTCACGCACACTATACACTGAAATGTGATAATAGTTTGATTCACAGAGTGACTTACACTATTACAGCAGAAACCAAGCTATGATTTAGCTGTTTTTTGGCTGCTAGAACCGTTCTCGAACGTTTCTAGAACTACCGAGCTTTTGCAAAAAGCTCGAGTTCTAGTTCGATCTAGAACATGCCCCAAAATCACTCGAGCCGCGAACTGGAGAACCACGAACCACGAACCGCGCTCAACTCTAGTCTCCATGCTCCAAATCCATTTTAAAGCCATTTCAAAGGCATTTTGCGCATACATGAAATGAACACATATTTCTCCAAAACTATAACACATGCAAGCTTGTCCTGTTTGGTGGAGATGATATTTAATAAAATAAGTAGAAATCCACTAAATGTTTTGTTTGGTTATCTTGCAATCCCGAGATAATCGTCTCCATGCTCCAAATCCATTTTAAAGCCATTTTTAAGGCATTTCGCGCATACATGAAATGAACACATTTTTCTCCAAAACTATAACAGATGCAAGCTTGTACTGTTTGGTGGAGATGATATTTAATAAAATAAGTAGAAATCCACTAAAAGTTTTGTTTGGTTATCTTGCAATCCCGAGATAATCGTCTCCATGCTCCAAATCCATTTTAAAGCCATTTTTAAGGCATTTCGCGCATACATGAAATGAACACATTTTTCTCCAAAACTATAACAGATGCAAGCTTGTCCTGTTTGGTGGAGATGATATTTAATAAAATAAGTAGAAATCCACTAAAAGTTTTGTTTGGTTATCTTGCAATCCCGAGATAATCGTCTCCATGCTCCAAATCCATTTTAAAGCCATTTTAAGGCATTTCGCGCATACATGAAATGAACACATTTTTCTCCAAAACTATAACAGATGCAAGCTTGTCCTGTTTGGTGGAGATGATATTAAATAAAATAAGTAGAGATCCACTAAAAGTTTTGTTTGGTTATCTTGCAATCCCGAGATAATCGTCTCCATGCTCCAAATCCATTTTAAAGCCATTTCAAAGGCATTTTGCGCATACATGAAATGAACACATTTTTCTCCAAAACTATAACACATGCAAGCTTGTCCTGTTTGGTGGAGATGATATTTAATAAAATAAGTAGAAATCCACTAAAAGTTTTGTTTGGTTATCTTGCAATCCCGAGATAATCGTCTCCATGCTCCAAATCCATTTTAAAGCCATTTTTAAGGCATTTCGCGCATACATGAAATGAACACATTTTTCTCCAAAACTATAACAGATGCAAGCTTGTCCTGTTTGGTGGAGATGATATTTAATAAAATAAGTAGAAATACACTAAAAGTTTTGTTTGGTTATCTTGCAATCCCGAGATAATCGTCTCCATGCTCCAAATCCATTTTAAAGCCATTTTTAAGGCATTTCGCGCATACATGAAATGAACACATTTTTCTCCAAAACTATAACAGATGCAAGCTTGTCCTGTTTGGTGGAGATGATATTTAATAAAATAAGTAGAAATCCACTAAAAGTTTTGTTTGGTTATCTTGCAATCCCGAGATAATCGTCTCCATGCTCCAAATCCATTTTATAGTCATTTTTAAGGCATTTCGCGCATACATGAAATGAACACATTTTTCTCCAAAACTATAACAGATGCAAGCTTGTTCTGTTTGGTGGAGATGATATTTAATAAAATAAGTAGAAATCCACTAAAAGTTTTGTTTGGTTATCTTGCAATCCCGAGATAATCGTCTCCATGCTCCAAATCCATTTTAAAGCCATTTCAAAGGCATTTTGCGCATACATGAAATGAACACATTTTTCTCCAAAACTATAACACATGCAAGCTTGTCCTGTTTGGTGGAGATGATATTTAATAAAATAAGTAGAAATCCACTAAAAGTTTTGTTTGGTTATCTTGCAATCCCGAGATAATCGTCTCCATGCTCCAAATCCATTTTAAAGCCATTTTTAAGGCATTTCGCGCATACATGAAATGAACACATTTTTCTCCAAAACTATAACAGATGCAAGCTTGTCCTGTTTGGTGGAGATGATATTTAATAAAATAAGTAGAAATCCACTAAAAGTTTTGTTTGGTTATCTTGCAATCCCGAGATAATCGTCTCCATGCTCCAAATCCATTTTAAAGCCATTTTTAAGGCATTTCGCCTATACATGAA
This sequence comes from Anomaloglossus baeobatrachus, assembly GCF_048569485.1. NCBI lineage: Eukaryota > Metazoa > Chordata > Amphibia > Anura > Aromobatidae > Anomaloglossus > Anomaloglossus baeobatrachus. Next base: position 78,730 of record NW_027442538.1, on the reverse strand, counting down.
ATGAACACATTTTTCTCCAAAACTATAACAGATGCAAGCTTGTCCTGTTTGGTGGAGATAATATTTAATAAAATAAGTAGAAATCTACTAAAAGTTTCGTTTGTTTATATTGCCATCCTGAGATAATCGTCTCCATGCTCCAAATCCATTTTAAAGCCATTTCAAAGGCATTTTGCGCATACATGAAATGAACACATTTTTCTCCAAAACTATAACACATGCAAGCTTGTCCTGTTTGGTGGGAATGATATTTAATAAAATAAGTAGAAATCCACTAAAAGTTTTGTTTGGTTATCTTGCAATCCCGAGATAATCGTCTCCATGCTCCAAATCCATTTTAAAGCCATTTTTAAGGCATTTCGCGCATACATGAAATGAACACATTTTTCTCCAAAACTATAACAGATGCAAGCTTGTCCTGTTTGGTGGAGATAATATTTAATAAAAAATGTAGAAATCTACTAAAAGTTTCGTTTGTTTATATTGCCATCATGAGATAATCGTCTCCATGCTCCAAATCCATTTTAAAGCCATTTCAAAGGCATTTTGCGCATACATGAAATGAACACATTTTTCTCCAAAACTATAACACATGCAAGCTTGTCCTGTTTGGTGGAGATGATATTTAATAAAATAAGTAGAAATCCACTAAAAGTTTTGTTTGGTTATCTTGCAATCCCGAGATAATCGTCTCCATGTTCCAAATCCATTTTAAAGCCATTTTTAAGGCATTTCGCGCATACATGAAATGAACACATTTTTCTCCAAAACTATAACAGATGCAAGCTTGTCCTGTTTGGTGGAGATGATATTTAATAAAATAAGTAGAAATCCACTAAAAGTTTTGTTTGGTTATCTTGCAATCCCGAGATAATCGTCTCTATGCTCCAAATCCATTTTAAAGCCATTTTTAAGGCATTTCGCGCATACATGAAATGAACACATTTTTCTCCAAAACTATAACAGATGCAAGCTTGTCCTGTTTGGTGGAGATGATATTTAATAAAATAAGTAGAAATCCACTAAAAGTTTTGTTTGGTTATCTTGCAATCCCGAGATAATTGTCTCCATGCTCCAAATCCATTTTAAAGCCATTTTTAAGGCATTTCGCGCATACATGAAATGAACACATTTTTCTCCAAAACTATAACAGATGCAAGCGTGTCCTGTTTGGTGGAGATGATATTTAATAAAATAAGTAGAAATCCACTAAAAGTTTTGTTTGGTTATCTTGCAATCCCGAGATAATCGTCTCCATGCTCCAAATCCATTTTAAAGCCATTTTTAAGGCATTTCGCGCATACATGAAATGAACACATTTTTCTCCAAAACTATAACAGATGCAAGCTTGTCCTGTTTGGTGGAGATGATATTTAATAAAATAAGTAGAAATCCACTAAAAGTTTTGTTTGGTTATCTTGCAATCCCGAGATAATCGTCTCCATGCTCCAAATCCATTTTAAAGCCATTTTTAAGGCATTTCGCGCATACATGAAATGAACACATTTTTCTCCAAAACTATAACAGATGCAAGCTTGTCCTGTTTGGTGGAGATGATATTTAATAAAATAAGTAGAAATCCACTAAAAGTTTTGTTTGGTTATATTGCAATCCCGAGATAATCGTCTCCATGCTCCAAATCCATTTGAAAGCCATTTTTAAGGCATTTCGCGCATACATGAAATGAACACATTTTTCTCCAAAACTATAACAGATGCAAGCTTGTCCTGTTTGGTGGAGATGATATTTAATAAAATAAGTAGAAATCCACTAAAAGTTTTGTTTGGTTATCTTGCAATCTCGAGATAATCGTCTCCATGCTCCAAATCCATTTTAAAGCCATTTTTAAGGCATTTCGCGCATACATGAAATGAACACATTTTTCTCCAAAACTATAACAGATGCAAGCTTGTCCTGTTTGGTGGAGATGATATTTAATAAAATAAGTAGAAATCCACTAAAAGTTTTGTTTGGTTATCTTGCAATCCCGAGATAATCGTCTCCATGCTCCAAATCCATTTTAAAGCCATTTTTAAGGCATTTCGCGCATACATGAAATGAACACATTTTTCTCCAAAACTATAACAGATGCAAGCTTGTCCTGTTTGGTGGAGATGATATTTAATAAAATAAGTAGAAATCCACTAAAAGTTTTGTTTGGTTATCTTGCAATCCCGAGATAATCGTCTCCATGCTCCAAATCCATTTTAAAGCCATTTTTAAGGCATTTCGCGCATACATGAAATGAACACATTTTTCTCCAAAACTATAACAGATGCAAACTTGTCCTGTTTGGTGGAGATAATATTTAATAAAATAAGTAGAAATATACTAAAAGTTTCGTTTGTTTATATTGCCATCCTGAGATAATCGTCTCCATGCTCCAAATCCATTTTAAAGCCATTTCAAAGGCATTTTGCGCATACATGAAATGAACACATATTTCTCCAAAACTATAACACATGCAAGCTTGTCCTGTTTGGTGGAGATGATATTTAATAAAATAAGTAGAAATCCACTAAAAGTTTTGTTTGGTTATCTTGCAATCCCGAGATAATCGTCTCCATGCTCCAAATCCATTTTAAAGCCATTTTTAAGGCATTTCGCGCATACATGAAATGAACACATTTTTCTCCAAAACTATAACAGATGCAAGCTTGTCCTGTTTGGTGGAGATGATATTTAATAAAATAAGTAGAAATCCACTAAATGTTTTGTTTGGTTATCTTGCAATCCCGAGATAATCGTCTCCATGCTCCAAATCCATTTTAAAGCCATTTTTAAGGCATTTCGCACATACATGAAATGAACACATTTTTCTCCAAAACTATAACAGATGCAAGCTTGTCCTGTTTGGTGGAGATGATATTTAATAAAATAAGTAGAAATCCACTAAAAGTTTTGTTTGGTTATCTTGCAATCCCGAGATAATCGTCTCCATGCTCCAAATCCATTTTAAAGCCATTTTTAAGGCATTTCGCGCATACATGAAATGAACACATTTTTCTCCAAAACTATAACAGATGCAAACTTGTCCTGTTTGGTGGAGATAATATTTAATAAAATAAGTAGAAATATACTAAAAGTTTCGTTTGTTTATATTGCCATCCTGAGATAATCGTCTCCATGCTCCAAATCCATTTTAAAGCCATTTCAAAGGCATTTTGCGCATACATGAAATGAACACATATTTCTCCAAAACTATAACACATGCAAGCTTGTCCTGTTTGGTGGAGATGATATTTAATAAAATAAGTAGAAATCCACTAAAAGTTTTGTTTGGTTATCTTGCAATCCCGAGATAATCGTCTCCATGCTCCAAATCCATTTTAAAGCCATTTTTAAGGCATTTCGCGCATACATGAAATGAACACATTTTTCTCCAAAACTATAACAGATGCAAGCTTGTCCTGTTTGGTGGAGATGATATTTAATAAAATAAGTAGAAATCCACTAAATGTTTTGTTTGGTTATCTTGCAATCCCGAGATAATCGTCTCCATGCTCCAAATCCATTTTAAAGCCATTTTTAAGGCATTTCGCACATACATGAAATGAACACATTTTTCTCCAAAACTATAACAGATGCAAGCTTGTCCTGTTTGGTGGAGATAATATTTAATAAAATAAGTAGAAATCTACTAAAAGTTTCGTTTGTTTATATTGCCATCCTGAGATAATCGTCTCCATGCTCCAAATCCATTTTAAAGCCATTTTTAAGGCATTTTGCGCATACATGAAATGAACACATTTTTCTCCAAAACTATAACACATGCAAGCTTGTCCTGTTTGGTGGAGATGATATTTAATAAAATAAGTAGAAATCCACTAAAAGTTTTGTTTGGTTATCTTGCAATCCCGAGATAATCGTCTCCATGCTCCAAATCCATTTTAAAGCCATTTTTAAGGCATTTCGCGCATACATGAAATGAACACATTTTTCTCCAAAACTATAACAGATGCAAGCTTGTCCTGTTTGGTGGAGATGATATTTAATAAAATAAGTAGAAATCCACTAAAAGTTTTGTTTGGTTATCTTGCAATCCCGAGATAATCGTCTCCATGCTCCAAATCCATTTTAAAGCCATTTTTAAGGCATTTCGCGCATACATGAAATGAACACATTTTTCTCCAAAACTATAACAGATGCAAGCTTGTCCTGTTTGGTGGAGATAATATTTAATAAAATAAGTAGAAATCTACTAAAAGTTTCGTTTGTTTATATTGCCATCCTGAGATAATCGTCTCCATGCTCCAAATCCATTTTAAAGCCATTTCAAAGGCATTTTGCGCATACATGAAATGAACACATTTTTCTCCAAAACTATAACACATGCAAGCTTGTCCTGTTTGGTGGAGATGATATTTAATAAAATAAGTAGAAATCCACTAAAAGTTTTGTTTGGTTATCTTGCAATCCCGAGATAATCGTCTCCATGCTCCAAATCCATTTTAAAGCCATTTTTAAGGCATTTCGCGCATACATGAAATGAACACATTTTTCTCCAAAACTATAACAGATGCAAGCTTGTCCTGTTTGGTGGAGATGATATTTAATAAAATAAGTAGAAATCCACTAAAAGTTTTGTTTGGTTATCTTGCAATCCCGAGATAATCGTCTCCATGCTCCAAATCCATTTTAAAGCCATTTTTAAGGCATTTCGCGCATACATGAAATGAACACATTTTTCTCCAAAACTATAACAGATGCAAGCTTGTCCTGTTTGGTGGAGATAATATTTAATAAAATAAGTAGAAATCTACTAAAAGTTTCGTTTGTTTATATTGCCATCCTGAGATAATCGTCTCCATGCTCCAAATCCATTTTAAAGCCATTTCAAAGGCATTTTGCGCATACATGAAATGAACACATTTTTCTCCAAAACTATAACACATGCAAGCTTGTCCTGTTTGGTGGAGATGATATTTAATAAAATAAGTAGAAATCCACTAAAAGTTTTGTTTGGTTATCTTGCAATCCCGAGATAATCGTCTCCATGCTCCAAATCCATTTTAAAGCCATTTTTAAGGCATTTCGCGCATACATGAAATGAACACATTTTTCTCCAAAACTATAACAGATGCAAGCTTGTCCTGTTTGGTGGAGATGATATTTAATAAAATAAGTAGAAATCCACTAAAAGTTTTGTTTGGTTATCTTGCAATCCCGAGATAATCGTCTCCATGCTCCAAATCCATTTTAAAGCCATTTTTAAGGCATTTCGCGCATACATGAAATGAACACATTTTTCTCCAAAACTATAACAGATGCAAGCTTGTCCTGTTTGGTGGAGATGATATTTAATAAAATAAGTAGAAATCCACTAAAAGTTTTGTTTGGTTATCTTGCAATCCCGAGATAATCGTCTCCATGCTCCAAATCCATTTTAAAGCCATTTTTAAGGCATTTCGCGCATACATGAAATGAACACATTTTTCTCCAAAACTATAACAGATGCAAGCTTGTCCTGTTTGTTGGAGATGATATTTAATAAAATAAGTAGAGATCCACTAAAAGTTTTGTTTGGTTATCTTGCAATCCCGAGATAATCGTCTCCATGCTCCAAATCCATTTTAAAGCCATTTCAAAGGCATTTTGCGCATACATGAAATGAACACATTTTTCTCCAAAACTATAACACATGCAAGCTTGTCCTGTTTGGTGGAGATGATATTTAATAAAATAAGTAGAAATCCACTAAAAGTTTTGTTTGGTTATCTTGCAATCCCGAGATAATCGTCTCCATGCTCCAAATCCATTTTAAAGCCATTTTTAAGGCATTTCGCGCATACATGAAATGAACACATTTTTCTCCAAAACTATAACAGATGCAAGCTTGTCCTGTTTGGTGGAGATAATATTTAATAAAATAAGTAGAAATCTACTAAAAGTTTCGTTTGTTTATATTGCCATCCTGAGATAATCGTCTCCATGCTCCAAATCCATTTTAAAGCCATTTCAAAGGCATTTTGCGCATACATGAAATGAACACATATTTCTCCAAAACTATAACACATGCAAGCTTGTCCTGTTTGGTGGAGATGATATTTAATAAAATAAGTAGAAATCCACTAAAAGTTTTGTTTGGTTATCTTGCAATCCCGAGATAATCGTCTCCATGCTCCAAATCCATTTTAAAGCCATTTTTAAGGCATTTCGCGCATACATGAAATGAACACATTTTTCTCCAAAACTATAACAGATGCAAGCTTGTCCTGTTTGGTGGAGATGATATTTAATAAAATAAGTAGAAATCCACTAAAAGTTTTGTTTGGTTATCTTGCAATCCCGAGATAATCGTCTCCATGCTCCAAATCCATTTTAAAGCCATTTTTAAGGCATTTCGCGCATACATGAAATGAACACATTTTTCTCCAAAACTATAACAGATGCAAGCTTGTCCTGTTTGGTGGAGATGATATTTAATAAAATAAGTAGAAATCCACTAAAAGTTTTGTTTGGTTATCTTGCAATCCCGAGATAATCGTCTCCATGCTCCAAATCCATTTTAAAGCCATTTTTAAGGCATTTCGCGCATACATGAAATGAACACATTTTTCTCCAAAACTATAACAGATGCAAGCTTGTCCTGTTTGGTGGAGATGATATTTAATAAAATAAGTAGAGATCCACTAAAAGTTTTGTTTGGTTATCTTGCAATCCCGAGATAATCGTCTCCATGCTCCAAATCCATTTTAAAGCCATTTCAAAGGCATTTTGCGCATACATGAAATGAACACATTTTTCTCCAAAACTATAACACATGCAAGCTTGTCCTGTTTGGTGGAGATGATATTTAATAAAATAAGTAGAAATCCACTAAAAGTTTTGTTTGGTTATCTTGCAATCCCGAGATAATCGTCTCCATGCTCCAAATCCATTTTAAAGCCATTTTTAAGGCATTTCGCGCATACATGAAATGAACACATTTTTCTCCAAAACTATAACAGATGCAAGCTTGTCCTGTTTGGTGGAGATAATATTTAATAAAATAAGTAGAAATCTACTAAAAGTTTCGTTTGTTTATATTGCCATCCTGAGATAATCGTCTCCATGCTCCAAATCCATTTTAAAGCCATTTCAAAGGCATTTTGCGCATACATGAAATGAACACATATTTCTCCAAAACTATAACACATGCAAGCTTGTCCTGTTTGGTGGAGATGATATTTAATAAAATAAGTAGAAATCCACTAAAAGTTTTGTTTGGTTATCTTGCAATCCCGAGATAATCGTCTCCATGCTCCAAATCCATTTTAAAGCCATTTTTAAGGCATTTCGCGCATACATGAAATGAACACATTTTTCTCCAAAACTATAACAGATGCAAGCTTGTCCTGTTTGGTGGAGATGATATTTAATAAAATAAGTAGAAATCCACTAAAAGTTTTGTTTGGTTATCTTGCAATCCCGAGATAATCGTCTCCATGCTCCAAATCCATTTTAAAGCCATTTTTAAGGCATTTCGCGCATACATGAAATGAACACATTTTTCTCCAAAACTATAACAGATGCAAGCTTGTCCTGTTTGGTGGAGATAATATTTAATAAAATAAGTAGAAATCTACTAAAAGTTTCGTTTGTTTATATTGCCATCCTGAGATAATCGTCTCCATGCTCCAAATCCATTTTAAAGCCATTTCAAAGGCATTTTGCGCATACATGAAATGAACACATTTTTCTCCAAAACTATAACACATGCAAGCTTGTCCTGTTTGGTGGAGATGATATTTAATAAAATAAGTAGAAATCCACTAAAAGTTTTGTTTGGTTATCTTGCAATCCCGAGATAATCGTCTCCATGCTCCAAATCCATTTTAAAGCCATTTTTAAGGCATTTCGCGCATACATGAAATGAACACATTTTTCTCCAAAACTATAACAGATGCAAGCTTGTCCTGTTTGGTGGAGATGATATTTAATAAAATAAGTAGAAATCCACTAAAAGTTTTGTTTGGTTATCTTGCAATCCCGAGATAATCGTCTCCATGCTCCAAATCCATTTTAAAGCCATTTTTAAGGCATTTCGCGCATACATGAAATGAACACATTTTTCTCCAAAACTATAACAGATGCAAGCTTGTCCTGTTTGGTGGAGATAATATTTAATAAAATAAGTAGAAATCTACTAAAAGTTTCGTTTGTTTATATTGCCATCCTGAGATAATCGTCTCCATGCTCCAAATCCATTTTAAAGCCATTTCAAAGGCATTTTGCGCATACATGAAATGAACACATTTTTCTCCAAAACTATAACACATGCAAGCTTGTCCTGTTTGGTGGAGATGATATTTAATAAAATAAGTAGAAATCCACTAAAAGTTTTGTTTGGTTATCTTGCAATCCCGAGATAATCGTCTCCATGCTCCATATCCATTTTAAAGCCATTTTTAAGGCATTTCGCGCATACATGAAATGAACACATTTTTCTCCAAAACTATAACACATGCAAGCTTGTCCTGTTTGGTGGAGATGATATTTAATAAAATAAGTAGAAATCCACTAAAAGTTTTGTTTGGTTATCTTGCAATCCCGAGATAATCGTCTCCATGCTCCAAATCCATTTTAAAGCCATTTTTAAGGCATTTCGCGCATACATGAAATTAACACATTTTTCTCCAAAACTATAACAGATGCAAGCTTGTCCTGTTTGGTGGAGATGATATTTAATAAAATAAGTAGAAATCCACTAAAAGTTTTGTTTGGTTATCTTGCAATCCCGAGATAATCGTCTCCATGCTCCAAATCCATTTTAAAGCCATTTTTAAGGCATTTCGCGCATACATGAAATGAACACATTTTTCTCCAAAACTATACCAGATGCAAGCTTGTCCTGTTTGGTGGAGATGATATTTAATAAAATAAGTAGAAATCCACTAAAAGTTTTGTTTGGTTATCTTGCAATCCCGAGATAATCGTCTCCATGCTCCAAATCCATTTTAAAGCCATTTTTAAGGCATTTCGCGCATACATGAAATGAACACATTTTTCTCCAAAACTATAACAGATGCAAGCTTGTCCTGTTTGGTGGAGATGATATTTAATAAAATAAGTAGAGATCCACTAAAAGTTTTGTTTGGTTATCTTGCAATCCCGAGATAATCGTCTCCATGCTCCAAATCCATTTTAAAGCCATTTCAAAGGCATTTTGCGCATACATGAAATGAACACATTTTTCTCCAAAACTATAACACATGCAAGCTTGTCCTGTTTGGTGGAGATGATATTTAATAAAATAAGTAGAAATCCACTAAAAGTTTTGTTTGGTTATCTTGCAATCCCGAGATAATCGTCTCCATGCTCCAAATCCATTTTAAAGCCATTTTTAAGGCATTTCGCGCATACATGAAATGAACACATTTTTCTCCAAAACTATAACAGATGCAAGCTTGTCCTGTTTGGTGGAGATAATATTTAATAAAATAAGTAGAAATCTAATAAAAGTTTCGTTTGTTTATATTGCCATCCTGAGATAATCGTCTCCATGCTCCAAATCCATTTTAAAGCCATTTCAAAGGCATTTTGCGCATACATGAAATGAACACATTTTTCTCCAAAACTATAACACATGCAAGGTTGTCCTGTTTGGTGGAGATGATATTTAATAAAATAAGTAGAAATCCACTAAAAGTTTTGTTTGGTTATCTTGCAATCCCGAGATAATCGTCTCCATGCTCCAAATCCATTTTAAAGCCATTTTTAAGGCATTTCGCGCATACATGAAATGAACACATTTTTCTCCAAAACTATAACAGATGCAAGCTTGTCCTGTTTGGTGGAGATGATATTTAATAAAATAAGTAGAAATCCACTAAAAGTTTTGTTTGGTTATCTTGCAATCCCGAGATAATCGTCTCCATGCTCCAAATCCATTTTAAAGCCATTTTTAAGGCATTTCGCGCATACATGAAATGAACACATTTTTCTCCAAAACTATAACAGATGCAAGCTTGTCCTGTTTGGTGGAGATGATATTTAATAAAATAAGTAGAAATCCACTAAAAGTTTTGTTTGGTTATCTTGCAATCCCGAGATAATCGTCTCCATGCTCCAAATCCATTTTAAAGCCATTTTTAAGGCATTTCGCGCATACATGAAATGAACACATTTTTCTCCAAAACTATAACAGATGCAAGCTTGTCCTGTTTGGTGGAGATGATATTTAATAAAATAAGTAGAAATCCACTAAAAGTTTTGTTTGGTTATCTTGCAATCCCGAGATAATCGTCTCCATGCTCCAAATCCATTTTAAAGCCATTTGTAAGGCATTTCGCGCATACATGAAATGAACACATTTTTCTCCAAAACTATAACAGATGCAAGCTTGTCCTGTTTGGTGGAGATGATATTTAATAAAATAAGTAGAGATCCACTAAAAGTTTTGTTTGGTTATCTTGCAATCCCGAGATAATCGTCTCCATGCTCCAAATCCATTTTAAAGCCATTTCAAAGGCATTTTGCGCATACATGAAATGAACACATTTTTCTCCAAAACTATAACACATGCAAGCTTGTCCTGTTTGGTGGAGATGATATTTAATAAAATAAGTAGAAATCCACTAAAAGTTTTGTTTGGTTATCTTGCAATCCCGAGATAATCGTCTCCATGCTCCAAATCCATTTTAAAGCCATTTTTAAGGCATTTCGCGCATACATGAAATGAACACATTTTTCTCCAAAACTATAACAGATGCAAGCTTGTCCTGTTTGGTGGAGATAATATTTAATAAAATAAGTAGAAATCTACTAAAAGTTTCGTTTGTTTATATTGCCATCCTGAGATAATCGTCTCCATGCTCCAAATCCATTTTAAAGCCATTTCAAAGGCATTTTGCGCATACATGAAATGAACACATATTTCTCCAAAACTATAACACATGCAAGCTTGTCCTGTTTGGTGGAGATGATATTTAATAAAATAAGTAGAAATCCACTAAAAGTTTTGTTTGGTTATCTTGCAATCCCGAGATAATCGTCTCCATGCTCCAAATCCATTTTAAAGCCATTTTTAAGGCATTTCGCGCATACATGAAATGAACACATTTTTCTCCAAAACTATAACAGATGCAAGCTTGTCCTGTTTGGTGGAGATGATATTTAATAAAATAAGTAGAAATCCACTAAAAGTTTTGTTTGGTTATCTTGCAATCCCGAGATAATCGTCTCCATGCTCCAAATCCATTTTAAAGCCATTTTTAAGGCATTTCGCGCATACATGAAATGAACACATTTTTCTCCAAAACTATAACAGATGCAAGCTTGTCCTGTTTGGTGGAGATGATATTTAATAAAATAAGTAGAAATCCACTAAAAGTTTTGTTTGGTTATCTTGCAATCCCGAGATAATCGTCTCCATGCTCCAAATCCATTTTAAAGCCATTTGTAAGGCATTTCGCGCATACATGAAATGAACACATTTTTCTCCAAAACTATAACAGATGCAAGCTTGTCCTGTTTGGTGGAGATGATATTTAATAAAATAAGTAGAGATCCACTAAAAGTTTTGTTTGGTTATCTTGCAATCCCGAGATAATCGTCTCCATGCTCCAAATCCATTTTAAAGCCATTTCAAAGGCATTTTGCGCATACATGAAATGAACACATTTTTCTCCAAAACTATAACACATGCAAGCTTGTCCTGTTTGGTGGAGATGATATTTAATAAAATAAGTAGAAATCCACTAAAAGTTTTGTTTGGTTATCTTGCAATCCCGAGATAATCGTCTCCATGCTCCAAATCCATTTTAAAGCCATTTTTAAGGCATTTCGCGCATACATGAAATGAACACATTTTTCTCCAAAACTATAACAGATGCAAGCTTGTCCTGTTTGGTGGAGATAATATTTAATAAAATAAGTAGAAATCTACTAAAAGTTTCGTTTGTTTATATTGCCATCCTGAGATAATCGTCTCCATGCTCCAAATCCATTTTAAAGCCATTTCAAAGGCATTTTGCGCATACATGAAATGAACACATATTTCTCCAAAACTATAACACATGCAAGCTTGTCCTGTTTGGTGGAGATGATATTTAATAAAATAAGTAGAAATCCACTAAAAGTTTTGTTTGGTTATCTTGCAATCCCGAGATAATCGTCTCCATGCTCCAAATCCATTTTAAAGCCATTTTTAAGGCATTTCGCGCATACATGAAATGAACACATTTTTCTCCAAAACTATAACAGATGCAAGCTTGTCCTGTTTGGTGGAGATAATATTTAATAAAATAAGTAGAAATCTACTAAAAGTTTCGTTTGTTTATATTGCCATCCTGAGATAATCGTCTCCATGCTCCAAATCCATTTTAAAGCCATTTCAAAGGCATTTTGCGCATACATGAAATGAACACATTTTTCTCCAAAACTATAACACATGCAAGCTTGTCCTGTTTGGTGGAGATGATATTTAATAAAATAAGTAGAAATCCACTAAAAGTTTTGTTTGGTTATCTTGCAATCCCGAGATAATCGTCTCCATGCTCCAAATCCATTTTAAAGCCATTTTTAAGGCATTTCGCGCATACATGAAATGAACACATTTTTCTCCAAAACTATAACAGATGCAAGCTTGTCCTGTTTGGTGGAGATGATATTTAATAAAATAAGTAGAAATCCACTAAAAGTTTTGTTTGGTTATCTTGCAATCCCGAGATAATCGACTCCATGCTCCAAATCCATTTTAAAGCCATTTTTAAGGCATTTCGCGCATACATGAAATGAACACATTTTTCTCCAAAACTATAACAGATGCAAGCTTGTCCTGTTTGGTGGAGATAATATTTAATAAAATAAGTAGAAATCTACTAAAAGTTTCGTTTGTTTATATTGCCATCCTGAGATAATCGTCTCCATGCTCCAAATCCATTTTAAAGCCATTTCAAAGGCATTTTGCGCATACATGAAATGAACACTTTTTTCTCCAAAACTATAACACATGCAAGCTTGTCCTGTTTGGTGGAGATGATATTTAATAAAATAAGTAGAAATCCACTAAAAGTTTTGTTTGGTTATCTTGCAATCCCGAGATAATCGTCTCCATGCTCCATATCCATTTTAAAGCCATTTTTAAGGCATTTCGCGCATACATGAAATGAACACATTTTTCTCCAAAACTATAACAGATGCAAGCTTGTCCTGTTTGGTGGAGATGATATTTAATAAAATAAGTAGAAATCCACTAAAAGTTTTGTTTGGTTATCTTGCAATCCCGAGATAATCGTCTCCATGCTCCAAATCCATTTTAAAGCCATTTTTAAGGCATTTCGCGCATACATGAAATGAACACATTTTTCTCCAAAACTATAACAGATGCAAGCTTGTCCTGTTTGGTGGAGATAATATTTAATAAAATAAGTAGAAATCTACTAAAAGTTTCGTTTGTTTATATTGCCATCCTGAGATAATCGTCTCCATGCTCCAAATCCATTTTAAAGCCATTTCAAAGGCATTTTGCGCATACATGAAATGAACACATTTTTCTCCAAAACTATAACACATGCAAGCTTGTCCTGTTTGGTGGAGATGATATTTAATAAAATAAGTAGAAATCCACTAAAAGTTTTGTTTGGTTATCTTGCAATCCCGAGATAATCGTCTCCATGCTCCAAATCCATTTTAAAGCCATTTTTAAGGCATTTCGCGCATACATGAAATTAACACATTTTTCTCCAAAACTATAACAGATGCAAGCTTGTCCTGTTTGATGGAGATGATATTTAATAAAATAAGTAGAAATCCACTAAAAGTTTTGTTTGGTTATCTTGCAATCCCGAGATAATCGTCTCCATGCTCCAAATCCATTTTAAAGCCATTTTTAAGGCATTTCGCGCATACATGAAATGAACACATTTTTCTCCAAAACTATAACAGATGCAAGCTTGTCCTGTTTGGTGGAGATGATATTTAATAAAATAAGTAGAAATCCACTAAAAGTTTTGTTTGGTTATCTTGCAATCCCGAGATAATCGTCTCCATGCTCCAAATCCATTTTAAAGCCATTTTTAAGGCATTTCGCGCATACATGAAATGAACACATTTTTCTCCAAAACTATAATAGATGCAAGCTTGTCCTGTTTGGTGGAGATGATATTTAATAAAATAAGTAGAGATCCACTAAAAGTTTTGTTTGGTTATCTTGCAATCCCGAGATAATCGTCTCCATGCTCCAAATCCATTTTAAAGCCATTTCAAAGGCATTTTGCGCATACATGAAATGAACACATTTTTCTCCAAAACTATAACACATGCAAGCTTGTCCTGTTTGGTGGAGATGATATTTAATAAAATAAGTAGAAATCCACTAAAAGTTTTGTTTGGTTATCTTGCAATCCCGAGATAATCGTCTCCATGCTCCAAATCCATTTTAAAGCCATTTTTAAGGCATTTCGCGCATACATGAAATGAACACATTTTTCTCCAAAACTATAACAGATGCAAGCTTGTCCTGTTTGGTGGAGATGATATTTAATAAAATAAGTAGAAATCCACTAAAAGTTTTGTTTGGTTATCTTGCAATCCCGAGATAATCGTCTCCATGCTCCAAATCCATTTTAAAGCCATTTTTAAGGCATTTTGCGCATACATGAAATGAACACATTTTTCTCCAAAACTATAACAGATGCAAGCTTGTCCTGTTTGGTGGAGATGATATTTAATAAAATAAGTAGAAATCCACTAAAAGTTTTGTTTGGTTATCTTGCAATCCCGAGATAATCGTCTCCATGCTCCAAATCCATTTTAAAGCCATTTTTAAGGCATTTCGCGCATACATGAAATGAACACATTTTTCTCCAAAACTATAACAGATGCAAGCTTGTCCTGTTTGGTGGAGATGATATTTAATAAAATAAGTAGAAATCCACTAAAAGTTTTGTTTGGTTATCTTGCAATCCCGAGATAATCGTCTCCATGCTCCAAATCCATTTTAAAGCCATTTTTAAGGCATTTCGCGCATACATGAAATGAACACATTTTTCTCCAAAACTATAACAGATGCAAGCTTGTCCTGTTTGGTGGAGATGATATTTAATAAAATAAGTAGAAATCCACTAAAAGTTTTGTTTGGTTATCTTGCAATCCCGAGATAATCGTCTCCATGCTCCAAATCCATTTTAAAGCCATTTTTAAGGCATTTCGCGCATACATGAAATGAACACATTTTTCTCCAAAACTATAACAGATGCAAGCTTGTCCTGTTTGGTGGAGATGATATTTAATAAAATAAGTAGAAATCCACTAAAAGTTTTGTTTGGTTATCTTGCAATCCCGAGATAATCGTCTCCATGCTCCAAATCCATTTTAAAGCCATTTTTAAGGCATTTCGCGCATACATGAAATGAACACATTTTTCTCCAAAACTATAACAGATGCAAGCTTGTCCTGTTTGGTGGAGATGATATTTAATAAAATAAGTAGAAATCCACTAAAAGTTTTGTTTGGTTATCTTGCAATCCCGAGATAATCGTCTCCATGCTCCAAATCCATTTTAAAGCCATTTTTAAGGCATTTCGCGCATACATGAAATGAACACATTTTTCTCCAAAACTATAACAGATGCAAGCTTGTCCTGTTTGGTGGAGATGATATTTAATAAAATAAGTAGAAATCCACTAAACGTTTTGTTTGGTTATCTTGCAATCCCGAGATAATCGTCTCCATGCTCCAAATCCATTTTAAAGCCATTTTTAAGGCATTTCGCGCATACATGAAATGAACACATTTTTCTCCAAAACTATAACAGATGCAAGCTTGTCCTGTTTGGTGGAGATGATATTTAATAAAATAAGTAGAAATCCACTAAAAGTTTTGTTTGGTTATCTTGCAATCCCGAGATAATCGTCTCCATGCTCCAAATCCATTTTAAAGCCATTTTTAAGGCATTTCGCGCATACATGAAATGAACACATTTTTCTCCAAAACTATAACAGATGCAAGCTTGTCCTGTTTGGTGGAGATGATATTTAATAAAATAAGTAGAAATCTACTAAAAGTTTCGTTTGTTTATATTGCCATCCTGAGATAATCGTCTCCATGCTCCAAATCCATTTTAAAGCCATTTCAAAGGCATTTTGCGCATACATGAAATGAACACATTTTTCTCCAAAACTATAACAGATGCAAGCTTGTCCTGTTTGGTGGAGATGATATTTAATAAAATAAGTAGAAATCCACTAAAAGTTTTGTTTGGTTATCTTGCAATCCCGAGATAATCGTCTCCATGCTCCAAATCCATTTTAAAGCCATTTTTAAGGCATTTCGCGCATACATGAAATGAACACATTTTTCTCCAAAACTATAACAGATGCAAGCTTGTCCTGTTTGGTGGAGATAATATTTAATAAAATAAGTAGAAATCTACTAAAAGTTTCGTTTGTTTATATTGCCATCCTGAGATAATCGTCTCCATGCTCCAAATCCATTTTAAAGCCATTTCAAAGGCATTTTGCGCATACATGAAATGAACACATTTTTCTCCAAAACTATAACAGATGCAAGCTTGTCCTGTTTGGTGGAGATGATATTTAATAAAATAAGTAGAAATCCACTAAAAGTTTTGTTTGGTTATCTTGCAATCCCGAGATAATCGTCTCCATGCTCCAAATCCATTTTAAAGCCATTTTTAAGGCATTTCGCGCATACATGAAATGAACACATTTTTCTCCAAAACTATAACAGATGCAAGCTTGTCCTGTTTGGTGGAGATAATATTTAATAAAATAAGTAGAAATCTACTAAAAGTTTCGTTTGTTTATATTGCCATCCTGAGATAATCGTCTCCATGCTCCAAATCCATTTTAAAGCCATTTCAAAGGCATTTTGCGCATACATGAAATGAACACATTTTTCTCCAAAACTATAACAGATGCAAGCTTGTCCTGTTTGGTGGAGATGATATTTAATAAAATAAGTAGAAATCCACTAAAAGTTTTGTTTGGTTATCTTGCAATCCCGAGATAATCGTCTCCATGCTCCAAATCCATTTTAAAGCCATTTTTAAGGCATTTCGCGCATACATGAAATGAACACATTTTTCTCCAAAACTATAACAGATGCAAGCTTGTCCTGTTTGGTGGAGATGATATTTAATAAAATAAGTAGAAATCCACTAAAAGTTTTGTTTGGTTATCTTGCAATCCCGAGATAATCGTCTCCATGCTCCAAATCCATTTTAAAGCCATTTTTAAGGCATTTTGCGCATACATGAAATGAACACATTTTTCTCCAAAACTATAACAGATGCAAGCTTGTCCTGTTTGGTGGAGATGATATTTAATAAAATAAGTAGAAATCCACTAAAAGTTTTGTTTGGTTATCTTGCAATCCCGAGATAATCGTCTCCATGCTCCAAATCCATTTTAAAGCCATTTTTAAGGCATTTCGCGCATACATGAAATGAACACATTTTTCTCCAAAACTATAACAGATGCAAGCTTGTCCTGTTTGGTGGAGATGATATTTAATAAAATAAGTAGAAATCCACTAAAAGTTTTGTTTGGTTATCTTGCAATCCCGAGATAATCGTCTCCATGCTCCAAATCCATTTTAAAGCCATTTTTAAGGCATTTCGCGCATACATGAAATGAACACATTTTTCTCCAAAACTATAACAGATGCAAGCTTGTCCTGTTTGGTGGAGATGATATTTAATAAAATAAGTAGAAATCCACTAAAAGTTTTGTTTGGTTATCTTGCAATCCCGAGATAATCGTCTCCATGCTCCAAATCCATTTTAAAGCCATTTTTAAGGCATTTCGCGCATACATGAAATGAACACATTTTTCTCCAAAACTATAACAGATGCAAGCTTGTCCTGTTTGGTGGAGATGATATTTAATAAAATAAGTAGAAATCCACTAAAAGTTTTGTTTGGTTATCTTGCAATCCCGAGATAATCGTCTCCATGCTCCAAATCCATTTTAAAGCCATTTTTAAGGCATTTCGCGCATACATGAAATGAACACATTTTTCTCCAAAACTATAACAGATGCAAGCTTGTCCTGTTTGGTGGAGATGATATTTAATAAAATAAGTAGAAATCCACTAAAAGTTTTGTTTGGTTATCTTGCAATCCCGAGATAATCGTCTCCATGCTCCAAATCCATTTTAAAGCCATTTTTAAGGCATTTCGCGCATACATGAAATGAACACATTTTTCTCCAAAACTATAACAGATGCAAGCTTGTCCTGTTTGGTGGAGATGATATTTAATAAAATAAGTAGAAATCCACTAAACGTTTTGTTTGGTTATCTTGCAATCCCGAGATAATCGTCTCCATGCTCCAAATCCATTTTAAAGCCATTTTTAAGGCATTTCGCGCATACATGAAATGAACACATTTTTCTCCAAAACTATAACAGATGCAAGCTTGTCCTGTTTGGTGGAGATGATATTTAATAAAATAAGTAGAAATCCACTAAAAGTTTTGTTTGGTTATCTTGCAATCCCGAGATAATCGTCTCCATGCTCCAAATCCATTTTAAAGCCATTTTTAAGGCATTTCGCGCATACATGAAATGAACACATTTTTCTCCAAAACTATAACAGATGCAAGCTTGTCCTGTTTGGTGGAGATGATATTTAATAAAATAAGTAGAAATCCACTAAAAGTTTTGTTTGGTTATCTTGCAATCCCGAGATAATCGTCTCCATGCTCCAAATCCATTTTAAAGCCATTTTTAAGGCATTTCGCGCATACATGAAATGAACACATTTTTCTCCAAAACTATAACAGATGCAAGCTTGTCCTGTTTGGTGGAGATGATATTTAATAAAATAAGTAGAAATCCACTAAAAGTTTTGTTTGGTTATCTTGCAATCCCGAGATAATCGTCTCCATGCTCCAAATCCATTTTAAAGCCATTTTTAAGGCATTTCGCGCATACATGAAATGAACACATTTTTCTCCAAAACTATAACAGATGCAAGCTTGTCCTGTTTGGTGGAGATGATATTTAATAAAATAAGTAGAAATCCACTAAAAGTTTTGTTTGGTTATATTGCAATCCCGAGATAATCGTCTCCATGCTCCAAATCCATTTTAAAGCCATTTTTAAGGCATTTCGCGCATACATGAAATGAACACATTTTTCTCCAAAACTATAACAGATGCAAGCTTGTCCTGTTTGGTGGAGATGATATTTAATAAAATAAGTAGAAATCCACTAAAAGTTTTGTTTGGTTATCTTGCAATCCCGAGATAATCGTCTCCATGCTCCAAATCCATTTTAAAGCCATTTTTAAGGCATTTCGCGCATACATGAAATGAACACATTTTTCTCCAAAACTATAACAGATGCAAGCTTGTCCTGTTTGGTGGAGATGATATTTAATAAAATAAGTAGAGATCCACTAAAAGTTTTGTTTGGTTATCTTGCAATCCCGAGATAATCGTCTCCATGCTCCAAATCCATTTTAAAGCCATTTCAAAGGCATTTTGCGCATACATGAAATGAACACATTTTTCTCCAAAACTATAACACATGCAAGCTTGTCCTGTTTGGTGGAGATGATATTTAATAAAATAAGTAGAAATCCACTAAAAGTTTTGTTTGGTTATCTTGCAATCCCGAGATAATCGTCTCCATGCTCCAAATCCATTTTAAAGCCATTTTTAAGGCATTTCGCGCATACATGAAATGAACACATTTTTCTCCAAAACTATAACAGATGCAAGCTTGTCCTGTTTGGTGGAGATAATATTTAATAAAATAAGTAGAAATCTACTAAAAGTTTCGTTTGTTTATATTGCCATCCTGAGATAATCGTCTCCATGCTCCAAATCCATTTTAAAGCCATTTCAAAGGCATTTTGCGCATACATGAAATGAACACATTTTTCTCCAAAACTATAACAGATGCAAGCTTGTCCTGTTTGGTGGAGATGATATTTAATAAAATAAGTAGAAATCCACTAAAAGTTTTGTTTGGTTATCTTGCAATCCCGAGATAATCGTCTCCATGCTCCAAATCCATTTTAAAGCCATTTTTAAGGCATTTCGCGCATACATGAAATGAACACATTTTTCTCCAAAACTATAACAGATGCAAGCTTGTCCTGTTTGGTGGAGATAATATTTAATAAAATAAGTAGAAATCTACTAAAAGTTTCGTTTGTTTATATTGCCATCCTGAGATAATCGTCTCCATGCTCCAAATCCATTTTAAAGCCATTTCAAAGGCATTTTGCGCATACATGAAATGAACACATTTTTCTCCAAAACTATAACACATGCAAGCTTGTCCTGTTTGGTGGAGATGATATTTAATAAAATAAGTAGAAATCCACTAAAAGTTTTGTTTGGTTATCTTGCAATCCCGAGATAATCGTCTCCATGCTCCAAATCCATTTTAAAGCCATTTTTAAGGCATTTCGCGCATACATGAAATTAACACATTTTTCTCCAAAACTATAACAGATGCAAGCTTGTCCTGTTTGATGGAGATGATATTTAATAAAATAAGTAGAAATCCACTAAAAGTTTTGTTTGGTTATCTTGCAATCCCGAGATAATCGTCTCCATGCTCCAAATCCATTTTAAAGCCATTTTTAAGGCATTTCGCGCATACATGAAATGAACACATTTTTCTCCAAAACTATAACAGATGCAAGCTTGTCCTGTTTGGTGGAGATGATATTTAATAAAATAAGTAGAAATCCACTAAAAGTTTTGTTTGGTTATCTTGCAATCCCGAGATAATCGTCTCCATGCTCCAAATCCATTTTAAAGCCATTTTTAAGGCATTTCGCGCATACATGAAATGAACACATTTTTCTCCAAAACTATAACAGATGCAAGCTTGTCCTGTTTGGTGGAGATGATATTTAATAAAATAAGTAGAGATCCACTAAAAGTTTTGTTTGGTTATCTTGCAATCCCGAGATAATCGTCTCCATGCTCCAAATCCATTTTAAAGCCATTTCAAAGGCATTTTGCGCATACATGAAATGAACACATTTTTCTCCAAAACTATAACACATGCAAGCTTGTCCTGTTTGGTGGAGATGATATTTAATAAAATAAGTAGAAATCCACTAAAAGTTTTGTTTGGTTATCTTGCAATCCCGAGATAATCGTCTCCATGCTCCAAATCCATTTTAAAGCCATTTTAAGGCATTTCGCGCATACATGAAATGAACACATTTTTCTCCAAAACTATAACAGATGCAAGCTTGTCCTGTTTGGTGGAGATAATATTTAATAAAATAAGTAGAAATCTACTAAAAGTTTCGTTTGTTTATATTGCCATCCTGAGATAATCGTCTCCATGCTCCAAATCCATTTTAAAGCCATTTCAAAGGCATTTTGCGCATACATGAAATGAACACATTTTTCTCCAAAACTATAACAGATGCAAGCTTGTCCTGTTTGGTGGAGATGATATTTAATAAAATAAGTAGAAATCCACTAAAAGTTTTGTTTGGTTATCTTGCAATCCCGAGATAATCGTCTCCATGCTCCAAATCCATTTTAAAGCCATTTTTAAGGCATTTCGCGCATACATGAAATGAACACATTTTTCTCCAAAACTATAACAGATGCAAGCTTGTCCTGTTTGGTGGAGATAATATTTAATAAAATAAGTAGAAATCTACTAAAAGTTTCGTTTGTTTATATTGCCATCCTGAGATAATCGTCTCCATGCTCCAAATCCATTTTAAAGCCATTTCAAAGGCATTTTGCGCATACATGAAATGAACACATTTTTCTCCAAAACTATAACAGATGCAAGCTTGTCCTGTTTGGTGGAGATGATATTTAATAAAATAAGTAGAAATCCACTAAAAGTTTTGTTTGGTTATCTTGCAATCCCGAGATAATCGTCTCCATGCTCCAAATCCATTTTAAAGCCATTTTTAAGGCATTTCGCGCATACATGAAATGAACACATTTTTCTCCAAAACTATAACAGATGCAAGCTTGTCCTGTTTGGTGGAGATGATATTTAATAAAATAAGTAGAAATCCACTAAAAGTTTTGTTTGGTTATCTTGCAATCCCGAGATAATCGTCTCCATGCTCCAAATCCATTTTAAAGCCATTTTTAAGGCATTTTGCGCATACATGAAATGAACACATTTTTCTCCAAAACTATAACAGATGCAAGCTTGTCCTGTTTGGTGGAGATGATATTTAATAAAATAAGTAGAAATCCACTAAAAGTTTTGTTTGGTTATCTTGCAATCCCGAGATAATCGTCTCCATGCTCCAAATCCATTTTAAAGCCATTTTTAAGGCATTTCGCGCATACATGAAATGAACACATTTTTCTCCAAAACTATAACAGATGCAAGCTTGTCCTGTTTGGTGGAGATGATATTTAATAAAATAAGTAGAAATCCACTAAAAGTTTTGTTTGGTTATCTTGCAATCCCAAGATAATCGTCTCCATGCTCCAAATCCATTTTAAAGCCATTTTTAAGGCATTTCGCGCATACATGAAATGAACACATTTTTCTCCAAAACTATAACAGATGCAAGCTTGTCCTGTTTGGTGGAGATGATATTTAATAAAATAAGTAGAAATCCACTAAAAGTTTTGTTTGGTTATCTTGCAATCCCGAGATAATCGTCTCCATGCTCCAAATCCATTTTAAAGCCATTTTTAAGGCATTTCGCGCATACATGAAATGAACACATTTTTCTCCAAAACTATAACAGATGCAAGCTTGTCCTGTTTGGTGGAGATGATATTTAATAAAATAAGTAGAAATCCACTAAAAGTTTTGTTTGGTTATCTTGCAATCCCGAGATAATCGTCTCCATGCTCCAAATCCATTTTAAAGCCATTTTTAAGGCATTTCGCGCATACATGAAATGAACACATTTTTCTCCAAAACTATAACAGATGCAAGCTTGTCCTGTTTGGTGGAGATGATATTTAATAAAATAAGTAGAAATCCACTAAAAGTTTTGTTTGGTTATCTTGCAATCCCGAGATAATCGTCTCCATGCTCCAAATCCATTTTAAAGCCATTTTTAAGGCATTTCGCGCATACATGAAATGAACACATTTTTCTCCAAAACTATAACAGATGCAAGCTTGTCCTGTTTGGTGGAGATGATATTTAATAAAATAAGTAGAAATCCACTAAACGTTTTGTTTGGTTATCTTGCAATCCCGAGATAATCGTCTCCATGCTCCAAATCCATTTTAAAGCCATTTTTAAGGCATTTCGCGCATACATGAAATGAACACATTTTTCTCCAAAACTATAACAGATGCAAGCTTGTCCTGTTTGGTGGAGATGATATTTAATAAAATAAGTAGAAATCCACTAAAAGTTTTGTTTGGTTATCTTGCAATCCCGAGATAATCGTCTCCATGCTCCAAATCCATTTTAAAGCCATTTTTAAGGCATTTCGCGCATACATGAAATGAACACATTTTTCTCCAAAACTATAACAGATGCAAGCTTGTCCTGTTTGGTGGAGATGATATTTAATAAAATAAGTAGAAATCCACTAAAAGTTTTGTTTGGTTATCTTGCAATCCCGAGATAATCGTCTCCATGCTCCAAATCCATTTTAAAGCCATTTTTAAGGCATTTCGCGCATACATGAAATTAACACATTTTTCTCCAAAACTATAACAGATGCAAGCTTGTCCTGTTTGGTGGAGATGATATTTAATAAAATAAGTAGAAATCCACTAAAAGTTTTGTTTGGTTATCTTGCAATCCCGAGATAATCGTCTCCATGCTCCAAATCCATTTTAAAGCCATTTTTAAGGCATTTCGCGCATACATGAAATGAACACATTTTTCTCCAAAACTATAACAGATGCAAGCTTGTCCTGTTTGGTGGAGATGATATTTAATAAAATAAGTAGAGATCCACTAAAAGTTTTGTTTGGTTATCTTGCAATCCCGAGATAATCGTCTCCATGCTCCAAATCCATTTTAAAGCCATTTCAAAGGCATTTTGCGCATACATGAAATGAACACATTTTTCTCCAAAACTATAACAGATGCAAGCTTGTCCTGTTTGGTGGAGATGATATTTAATAAAATAAGTAGAAATCCACTAAAAGTTTTGTTTGGTTATCTTGCAATCCCGAGATAATCGTCTCCATGCTCCAAATCCATTTTAAAGCCATTTTTAAGGCATTTCGCGCATACATGAAATGAACACATTTTTCTCCAAAACTATAACAGATGCAAGCTTGTCCTGTTTGGTGGAGATAATATTTAATAAAATAAGTAGAAATCTACTAAAAGTTTCGTTTGTTTATATTGCCATCCTGAGATAATCGTCTCCATGCTCCAAATCCATTTTAAAGCCATTTCAAAGGCATTTTGCGCATACATGAAATGAACACATTTTTCTCCAAAACTATAACAGATGCAAGCTTGTCCTGTTTGGTGGAGATGATATTTAATAAAATAAGTAGAAATCCACTAAAAGTTTTGTTTGGTTATCTTGCAATCCCGAGATAATCGTCTCCATGCTCCAAATCCATTTTAAAGCCATTTTTAAGGCATTTCGCGCATACATGAAATGAACACATTTTTCTCCAAAACTATAACAGATGCAAGCTTGTCCTGTTTGGTGGAGATGATATTTAATAAAATAAGTAGAAATCCACTAAAAGTTTTGTTTGGTTATCTTGCAATCCCGAGATAATCGTCTCCATGCTCCAAATCCATTTTAAAGCCATTTTTAAGGCATTTTGCGCATACATGAAATGAACACATTTTTCTCCAAAACTATAACAGATGCAAGCTTGTCCTGTTTGGTGGAGATGATATTTAATAAAATAAGTAGAAATCCACTAAAAGTTTTGTTTGGTTATCTTGCAATCCCGAGATAATCGTCTCCATGCTCCAAATCCATTTTAAAGCCATTTTTAAGGCATTTCGCGCATACATGAAATGAACACATTTTTCTCCAAAACTATAACAGATGCAAGCTTGTCCTGTTTGGTGGAGATGATATTTAATAAAATAAGTAGAAATCCACTAAAAGTTTTGTTTGGTTATCTTGCAATCCCGAGATAATCGTCTCCATGCTCCAAATCCATTTTAAAGCCATTTTTAAGGCATTTCGCGCATACATGAAATGAACACATTTTTCTCCAAAACTATAACAGATGCAAGCTTGTCCTGTTTGGTGGAGATGATATTTAATAAAATAAGTAGAAATCCACTAAACGTTTTGTTTGGTTATCTTGCAATCCCGAGATAATCGTCTCCATGCTCCAAATCCATTTTAAAGCCATTTTTAAGGCATTTCGCGCATACATGAAATGAACACATTTTTCTCCAAAACTATAACAGATGCAAGCTTGTCCTGTTTGGTGGAGATGATATTTAATAAAATAAGTAGAAATCCACTAAAAGTTTTGTTTGGTTATCTTGCAATCCCGAGATAATCGTCTCCATGCTCCAAATCCATTTTAAAGCCATTTTTAAGGCATTTCGCGCATACATGAAATGAACACATTTTTCTCCAAAACTATAACAGATGCAAGCTTGTCCTGTTTGGTGGAGATAATATTTAATAAAATAAGTAGAAATCTACTAAAAGTTTCGTTTGTTTATATTGCCATCCTGAGATAATCGTCTCCATGCTCCAAATCCATTTTAAAGCCATTTCAAAGGCATTTTGCGCATACATGAAATGAACACATTTTTCTCCAAAACTATAACAGATGCAAGCTTGTCCTGTTTGGTGGAGATGATATTTAATAAAATAAGTAGAAATCCACTAAAAGTTTTGTTTGGTTATCTTGCAATCCCGAGATAATCGTCTCCATGCTCCAAATCCATTTTAAAGCCATTTTTAAGGCATTTCGCGCATACATGAAATGAACACATTTTTCTCCAAAACTATAACAGATGCAAGCTTGTCCTGTTTGGTGGAGATGATATTTAATAAAATAAGTAGAAATCCACTAAAAGTTTTGTTTGGTTATCTTGCAATCCCGAGATAATCGTCTCCATGCTCCAAATCCATTTTAAAGCCATTTTTAAGGCATTTTGCGCATACATGAAATGAACACATTTTTCTCCAAAACTATAACAGATGCAAGCTTGTCCTGTTTGGTGGAGATGATATTTAATAAAATAAGTAGAAATCCACTAAAAGTTTTGTTTGGTTATCTTGCAATCCCGAGATAATCGTCTCCATGCTCCAAATCCATTTTAAAGCCATTTTTAAGGCATTTCGCGCATACATGAAATGAACACATTTTTCTCCAAAACTATAACAGATGCAAGCTTGTCCTGTTTGGTGGAGATGATATTTAATAAAATAAGTAGAAATCCACTAAAAGTTTTGTTTGGTTATCTTGCAATCCCGAGATAATCGTCTCCATGCTCCAAATCCATTTTAAAGCCATTTTTAAGGCATTTCGCGCATACATGAAATGAACACATTTTTCTCCAAAACTATAACAGATGCAAGCTTGTCCTGTTTGGTGGAGATGATATTTAATAAAATAAGTAGAAATCCACTAAACGTTTTGTTTGGTTATCTTGCAATCCCGAGATAATCGTCTCCATGCTCCAAATCCATTTTAAAGCCATTTTTAAGGCATTTCGCGCATACATGAAATGAACACATTTTTCTCCAAAACTATAACAGATGCAAGCTTGTCCTGTTTGGTGGAGATGATATTTAATAAAATAAGTAGAAATCCACTAAAAGTTTTGTTTGGTTATCTTGCAATCCCGAGATAATCGTCTCCATGCTCCAAATCCATTTTAAAGCCATTTTTAAGGCATTTCGCGCATACATGAAATGAACACATTTTTCTCCAAAACTATAACAGATGCAAGCTTGTCCTGTTTGGTGGAGATAATATTTAATAAAATAAGTAGAAATCTACTAAAAGTTTCGTTTGTTTATATTGCCATCCTGAGATAATCGTCTCCATGCTCCAAATCCATTTTAAAGCCATTTCAAAGGCATTTTGCGCATACATGAAATGAACACATTTTTCTCCAAAACTATAACAGATGCAAGCTTGTCCTGTTTGGTGGAGATGATATTTAATAAAATAAGTAGAAATCCACTAAAAGTTTTGTTTGGTTATCTTGCAATCCCGAGATAATCGTCTCCATGCTCCAAATCCATTTTAAAGCCATTTTTAAGGCATTTCGCGCATACATGAAATGAACACATTTTTCTCCAAAACTATAACAGATGCAAGCTTGTCCTGTTTGGTGGAGATGATATTTAATAAAATAAGTAGAAATCCACTAAAAGTTTTGTTTGGTTATCTTGCAATCCCGAGATAATCGTCTCCATGCTCCAAATCCATTTTAAAGCCATTTTTAAGGCATTTTGCGCATACATGAAATGAACACATTTTTCTCCAAAACTATAACAGATGCAAGCTTGTCCTGTTTGGTGGAGATGATATTTAATAAAATAAGTAGAAATCCACTAAAAGTTTTGTTTGGTTATCTTGCAATCCCGAGATAATCGTCTCCATGCTCCAAATCCATTTTAAAGCCATTTTTAAGGCATTTCGCGCATACATGAAATGAACACATTTTTCTCCAAAACTATAACAGATGCAAGCTTGTCCTGTTTGGTGGAGATGATATTTAATAAAATAAGTAGAAATCCACTAAACGTTTTGTTTGGTTATCTTGCAATCCCGAGATAATCGTCTCCATGCTCCAAATCCATTTTAAAGCCATTTTTAAGGCATTTCGCGCATACATGAAATGAACACATTTTTCTCCAAAACTATAACAGATGCAAGCTTGTCCTGTTTGGTGGAGATAATATTTAATAAAATAAGTAGAAATTTACTAAAAGTTTCGTTTGTTTATATTGCCATCCTGAGATAATCGTCTCCATGCTCCAAATCCATTTTAAAGCCATTTCAAAGGCATTTTGCGCATACATGAAATGAACACATTTTTCTCCAAAACTATAACACATGCAAGCTTGTCCTGTTTGGTGGAGATGATATTTAATAAAATAAGTAGAAATCCACTAAAAGTTTTGTTTGGTTATCTTGCAATCCCGAGATAATCGTCTCCATGCTCCAAATCCATTTTAAAGCCATTTTTAAGGCATTTCGCGCATACATGAAATGAACACATTTTTCTCCAAAACTATAACAGATGCAAGCTTGTCCTGTTTGGTGGAGATGATATTTAATAAAATAAGTAGAAATCCACTAAAGTTTTGTTTGGTTATCTTGCAATCCCGAGATAATCGTCTCCATGCTCCAAATCCATTTTAAAGCCATTTTTAAGGCATTTTGCGCATACATGAAATGAACACATTTTTCTCCAAAACTATAACAGATGCAAGCTTGTCCTGTTTGGTGGAGATGATATTTAATAAAATAAGTAGAAATCCACTAAAAGTTTTGTTTGGTTATCTTGCAATCCCGAGATAATCGTCTCCATGCTCCAAATCCATTTTAAAGCCATTTTTAAGGCATTTCGCGCATACATGAAATGAACACATTTTTCTCCAAAACTATAACAGATGCAAGCTTGTCCTGTTTGGTGGAGATGATATTTAATAAAATAAGTAGAAATCCACTAAACGTTTTGTTTGGTTATCTTGCAATCCCGAGATAATCGTCTCCATGCTCCAAATCCATTTTAAAGCCATTTTTAAGGCATTTCGCGCATACATGAAATGAACACATTTTTCTCCAAAACTATAACAGATGCAAGCTTGTCCTGTTTGGTGGAGATAATATTTAATAAAATAAGTAGAAATTTACTAAAAGTTTCGTTTGTTTATATTGCCATCCTGAGATAATCGTCTCCATGCTCCAAATCCATTTTAAAGCCATTTCAAAGGCATTTTGCGCATACATGAAATGAACACATTTTTCTCCAAAACTATAACACATGCAAGCTTGTCCTGTTTGGTGGAGATGATATTTAATAAAATAAGTAGAAATCCACTAAAAGTTTTGTTTGGTTATCTTGCAATCCCGAGATAATCGTCTCCATGCTCCAAATCCATTTTAAAGCCATTTTTAAGGCATTTCGCGCATACATGAAATGAACACATTTTTCTCCAAAACTATAACAGATGCAAGCTTGTCCTGTTTGGTGGAGATGATATTTAATAAAATAAGTAGAAATCCACTAAAAGTTTTGTTTGGTTATCTTGCAATCCCGAGATAATCGTCTCCATGCTCCAAATCCATTTTAAAGCCATTTTTAAGGCATTTCGCGCATACATGAAATGAACACATTTTTCTCCAAAACTATAACAGATGCAAGCTTGTCCTGTTTGGTGGAGATGATATTTAATAAAATAAGTAGAAATCCACTAAAAGTTTTGTTTGGTTATCTTGCAATCCCGAGATAATCGTCTCCATGCTCCAAATCCATTTTATAGTCATTTTTAAGGCATTTCGCGCATACATGAAATGAACACATTTTTCTCCAAAACTATAACAGATGCAAGCTTGTCCTGTTTGGTGGAGATGATATTTAATAAAATAAGTAGAAATCCACTAAAAGTTTTGTTTGGTTATCTTGCAATCCCGAGATAATCGTCTCCATGCTCCAAATCCATTTTAAAGCCATTTTTAAGGCATTTCGCGCATACATGAAATGAACACATTTTTCTCCAAAACTATAACAGATGCAAACTTGTCCTGTTTGGTGGAGATGATATTTAATAAAATAAGTAGAAATCCACTAAAAGTTTTGTTTGGTTATCTTGCAATCCCGAGATAATCGTCTCCATGCTCCAAATCCATTTTAAAGCCATTTTTAAGGCATTTCGCGCATACATGAAATGAACACATTTTTCTCCAAAACTATAACACATGCAAGCTTGTCCTGTTTGGTGGAGATGATATTTAATAAAATAAGTAGAAATCCACTAAAAGTTTTGTTTGGTTATCTTGCAATCCCGAGATAATCGTCTCCATGCTCCAAATCCATTTTAAAGCCATTTTTAAGGCATTTCGCGCATACATGAAATGAACACATTTTTCTCCAAAACTATAACAGATGCAAGCTTGTCCTGTTTGGTGGAGATGATATTTAATAAAATAAGTAGAAATCCACTAAAAGTTTTGTTTGGTTATCTTGCAATCCCGAGATAATCGTCTCCATGCTCCAAATCCATTTTAAAGCCATTTTTAAGGCATTTCGCGCATACATGAAATGAACACATTTTTCTCCAAAACTATAACAGATGCAAGCTTGTCCTGTTTGGTGGAGATGATATTTAATAAAATAAGTAGAAATCCACTAAAAGTTTTGTTTGGTTATCTTGCAATCCCGAGATAATCGTCTCCATGCTCCAAATCCATTTTATAGTCATTTTTAAGGCATTTCGCGCATACATGAAATGAACACATTTTTCTCCAAAACTATAACAGATGCAAGCTTGTCCTGTTTGGTGGAGATGATATTTAATAAAATAAGTAGAAATCCACTAAAAGTTTTGTTTGGTTATCTTGCAATCCCGAGATAATCGTCTCCATGCTCCAAATCCATTTTAAAGCCATTTCAAAGGCATTTTGCGCATACATGAAATGAACACATTTTTCTCCAAAACTATAACACATGCAAGCTTGTCCTGTTTGGTGGAGATGATATTTAATAAAATAAGTAGAAATCCACTAAAAGTTTTGTTTGGTTATCTTGCAATCCCGAGATAATCGTCTCCATGCTCCAAATCCATTTTAAAGCCATTTTTAAGGCATTTCGCGCATACATGAAATGAACACATTTTTCTCCAAAACTATAACAGATGCAAGCTTGTCCTGTTTGGTGGAGATGATATTTAATAAAATAAGTAGAAATCCACTAAAAGTTTTGTTTGGTTATCTTGCAATCCCGAGATAATCGTCTCCATGCTCCAAATCCATTTTAAAGCCATTTTTAAGGCATTTCGCGCATACATGAAATGAACACATTTTTCTCCAAAACTATAACAGATGCAAGCTTGTCCTGTTTGGTGGAGATAATATTTAATAAAATAAGTAGAAATCTACTAAAAGTTTCGTTTGTTTATATTGCCATCCTGAGATAATCGTCTCCATGCTCCAAATCCATTTTAAAGCCATTTCAAAGGCATTTTGCGCATACATGAAATGAACACATTTTTCTCCAAAACTATAACACATGCAAGCTTGTCCTGTTTGGTGGAGATGATATTTAATAAAATAAGTAGAAATCCACTAAAAGTTTTGTTTGGTTATCTTGCAATCCCGAGATAATCGTCTCCATGCTCCAAATCCATTTTAAAGCCATTTTTAAGGCATTTCGCGCATACATGAAATGAACACATTTTTCTCCAAAACTATAACAGATGCAAGCTTGTCCTGTTTGGTGGAGATGATATTTAATAAAATAAGTAGAAATCCACTAAAAGTTTTGTTTGGTTATCTTGCAATCCCGAGATAATCGTCTCCATGCTCCAAATCCATTTTAAAGCCATTTTTAAGGCATTTCGCGCATACATGAAATGAACACATTTTTCTCCAAAACTATAACAGATGCAAGCTTGTCTTGTTTGGTGGAGATGATATTTAATAAAATAAGTAGAAATCCACTAAAAGTATTGTTTGGTTATCTTGCAATCCCGAGATAATCGTCTCCATGCTCCAAATCCATTTTATAGTCATTTTTAATGCATTTCGCGCATACATGAAATGAACACATTTTTCTCCAAAACTATAACAGATGCAAGCTTGTCCTGTTTGGTGGAGATGTTATTTAATAAAATAAGTAGAAATCCACTAAAAGTTTTGTTTGGTTATCTTGCAATCCCGAGATAATCGTCTCCATGCTCCAAATCCATTTTAAAGCCATTTCAAAGGCATTTTGCGCATACATGAAATGAACACATTTTTCTCCAAAACTATAACACATGCAAGCTTGTCCTGTTTGGTGGAGATGATATTTAATAAAATAAGTAGAAATCCACTAAAAGTTTTGTTTGGTTATCTTGCAATCCCGAGATAATCGTCTCCATGCTCCAAATCCATTTTAAAGCCATTTTTAAGGCATTTCGCGCATACATGAAATGAACACATTTTTCTCCAAAACTATAACAGATGCAAGCTTGTCCTGTTTGGTGGAGATGATATTTAATAAAATAAGTAGAAATCCACTAAAAGTTTTGTTTGGTTATCTTGCAATCCCGAGATAATCGTCTCCATGCTCCAAATCAATTTTAAAGCCATTTTTAAGGCATTTTGCGCATACATGAAATGAACACATTTTTCTCCAAAACTATAACAGATGCAAGCTTGTCCTGTTTGGTGGAGATAATATTTAATAAAATAAGTAGAAATCTACTAAAAGTTTCGTTTGTTTATATTGCCATCCTGAGATAATCGTCTCCATGCTCCAAATCCATTTTAAAGCCATTTCAAAGGCATTTTGCGCATACATGAAATGAACACATTTTTCTCCAAAACTATAACACATGCAAGCTTGTCCTGTTTGGTGGAGATGATATTTAATAAAATAAGTAGAAATCCACTAAAAGTTTTGTTTGGTTATCTTGCAATCCCGAGATAATCGTCTCCATGCTCCAAATCCATTTTATAGTCATTTTTAAGGCATTTCGCGCATACATGAAATGAACACATTTTTCTCCAAAACTATAACAGATGCAAGCTTGTCCTGTTTGGTGGAGATGATATTTAATAAAATAAGTAGAAATCCACTAAAAGTTTTGTTTGGTTATCTTGCAATCCCGAGATAATCGTCTCCATGCTCCAAATCCATTTTAAAGCCATTTTTAAGGCATTTCGCGCATACATGAAATGAACACATTTTTCTCCAAAACTATAACAGATGCAAACTTGTCCTGTTTGGTGGAGATGATATTTAATAAAATAAGTAGAAATCCACTAAAAGTTTTGTTTGGTTATCTTGCAATCCCGAGATAATCGTCTCCATGCTCCAAATCCATTTTAAAGCCATTTTTAAGGCATTTCGCGCATACATGAAATGAACACATTTTTCTCCAAAACTATAACACATGCAAGCTTGTCCTGTTTGGTGGAGATGATATTTAATAAAATAAGTAGAAATCCACTAAAAGTTTTGTTTGGTTATCTTGCAATCCCGAGATAATCGTCTCCATGCTCCAAATCCATTTTAAAGCCATTTTTAAGGCATTTCGCGCATACATGAAATGAACACATTTTTCTCCAAAACTATAACAGATGCAAGCTTGTCCTGTTTGGTGGAGATGATATTTAATAAAATAAGTAGAAATCCACTAAAAGTTTTGTTTGGTTATCTTGCAATCCCGAGATAATCGTCTCCATGCTCCAAATCCATTTTAAAGCCATTTTTAAGGCATTTCGCGCATACATGAAATGAACACATTTTTCTCCAAAACTATAACAGATGCAAGCTTGTCCTGTTTGGTGGAGATGATATTTAATAAAATAAGTAGAAATCCACTAAAAGTTTTGTTTGGTTATCTTGCAATCCCGAGATAATCGTCTCCATGCTCCAAATCCATTTTATAGTCATTTTTAAGGCATTTCGCGCATACATGAAATGAACACATTTTTCTCCAAAACTATAACAGATGCAAGCTTGTCCTGTTTGGTGGAGATGATATTTAATAAAATAAGTAGAAATCCACTAAAAGTTTTGTTTGGTTATCTTGCAATCCCGAGATAATCGTCTCCATGCTCCAAATCCATTTTAAAGCCATTTCAAAGGCATTTTGCGCATACATGAAATGAACACATTTTTCTCCAAAACTATAACACATGCAAGCTTGTCCTGTTTGGTGGAGATGATATTTAATAAAATAAGTAGAAATCCACTAAAAGTTTTGTTTGGTTATCTTGCAATCCCGAGATAATCGTCTCCATGCTCCAAATCCATTTTAAAGCCATTTTTAAGGCATTTCGCGCATACATGAAATGAACACATTTTTCTCCAAAACTATAACAGATGCAAGCTTGTCCTGTTTGGTGGAGATGATATTTAATAAAATAAGTAGAAATCCACTAAAAGTTTTGTTTGGTTATCTTGCAATCCCGAGATAATCGTCTCCATGCTCCAAATCCATTTTAAAGCCATTTTTAAGGCATTTCGCGCATACATGAAATGAACACATTTTTCTCCAAAACTATAACAGATGCAAGCTTGTCCTGTTTGGTGGAGATAATATTTAATAAAATAAGTAGAAATCTACTAAAAGTTTCGTTTGTTTATATTGCCATCCTGAGATAATCGTCTCCATGCTCCAAATCCATTTTAAAGCCATTTCAAAGGCATTTTGCGCATACATGAAATGAACACATTTTTCTCCAAAACTATAACACATGCAAGCTTGTCCTGTTTGGTGGAGATGATATTTAATAAAATAAGTAGAAATCCACTAAAAGTTTTGTTTGGTTATCTTGCAATCCCGAGATAATCGTCTCCATGCTCCAAATCCATTTTAAAGCCATTTTTAAGGCATTTCGCGCATACATGAAATGAACACATTTTTCTCCAAAACTATAACAGATGCAAGCTTGTCCTGTTTGGTGGAGATGATATTTAATAAAATAAGTAGAAATCCACTAAAAGTTTTGTTTGGTTATCTTGCAATCCCGAGATAATCGTCTCCATGCTCCAAATCCATTTTAAAGCCATTTTTAAGGCATTTCGCGCATACATGAAATGAACACATTTTTCTCCAAAACTATAACAGATGCAAGCTTGTCTTGTTTGGTGGAGATGATATTTAATAAAATAAGTAGAAATCCACTAAAAGTATTGTTTGGTTATCTTGCAATCCCGAGATAATCGTCTCCATGCTCCAAATCCATTTTATAGTCATTTTTAATGCATTTCGCGCATACATGAAATGAACACATTTTTCTCCAAAACTATAACAGATGCAAGCTTGTCCTGTTTGGTGGAGATGTTATTTAATAAAATAAGTAGAAATCCACTAAAAGTTTTGTTTGGTTATCTTGCAATCCCGAGATAATCGTCTCCATGCTCCAAATCCATTTTAAAGCCATTTCAAAGGCATTTTGCGCATACATGAAATGAACACATTTTTCTCCAAAACTATAACACATGCAAGCTTGTCCTGTTTGGTGGAGATGATATTTAATAAAATAAGTAGAAATCCACTAAAAGTTTTGTTTGGTTATCTTGCAATCCCGAGATAATCGTCTCCATGCTCCAAATCCATTTTAAAGCCATTTTTAAGGCATTTCGCGCATACATGAAATGAACACATTTTTCTCCAAAACTATAACAGATGCAAGCTTGTCCTGTTTGGTGGAGATGATATTTAATAAAATAAGTAGAAATCCACTAAAAGTTTTGTTTGGTTATCTTGCAATCCCGAGATAATCGTCTCCATGCTCCAAATCCATTTTAAAGCCATTTTTAAGGCATTTCGCGCATACATGAAATGAACACATTTTTCTCCAAAACTATAACAGATGCAAGCTTGTCCTGTTTGGTGGAGATGATATTTAATAAAATAAGTAGAAATCCACTAAAAGTTTTGTTTGGTTATCTTGCAATCCCGAGATAATCGTCTCCATGCTCCAAATCCATTTTAAAGCCATTTTTAAGGCATTTCGCGCATACATGAAATGAACACATTTTTCTCCAAAACTATAACAGATGCAAGCTTGTCCTGTTTGGTGGAGATGATATTTAATAAAATAAGTAGAAATCCACTAAAAGTTTTGTTTGGTTATATTGCAATCCCGAGATAATCGTCTCCATGCTCCAAATCCATTTTAAAGCCATTTTTAAGGCATTTCGCGCATACATGAAATGAACACATTTTTCTCCAAAACTATAACAGATGCAAGCTTGTCCTGTTTGGTGGAGATGATATTTAATAAAATAAGTAGAAATCCACTAAAAGTTTTGTTTGGTTATCTTGCAATCCCGAGATAATCGTCTCCATGCTCCAAATCCATTTTAAAGCCATTTTTAAGGCATTTCGCGCATACATGAAATGAACACATTTTTCTACAAAATTATAACAGATGCAAGCTTGTCCTGTTTGGTGGAGATGATATTTAATAAAATAAGTAGAAATCCACTAAAAGTTTTGTTTGGTTATCTTGCAATCCCGAGATAATCGTCTCCATGCTCCAAATCCATTTTAAAGCCATTTTTAAGGCATTTCGC
Organism: Anomaloglossus baeobatrachus; assembly: GCF_048569485.1. Taxonomy (NCBI): domain Eukaryota; kingdom Metazoa; phylum Chordata; class Amphibia; order Anura; family Aromobatidae; genus Anomaloglossus; species Anomaloglossus baeobatrachus. The sequence continues at coordinate 42,652 of NW_027442538.1, read as the reverse complement.
GCATACATGAAATGAACACATTTTTCTCCAAAACTATAACAGATGCAAGCTTGTCCTGTTTGGTGGAGATGATATTTAATAAAATAAGTAGAAATCCACTAAAAGTTTTGTTTGGTTATCTTGCAATCCCGAGATAATCGTCTCCATGCTCCAAATCCATTTTAAAGCCATTTTTAAGGCATTTCGCGCATACATGAAATGAACACATTTTTCTCCAAAACTATAACAGATGCAAGCTTGTCCTGTTTGGTGGAGATAATATTTAATAAAATAAGTAGAAATCTACTAAAAGTTTCGTTTGTTTATATTGCCATCCTGAGATAATCGTCTCCATGCTCCAAATCCATTTTAAAGCCATTTCAAAGGCATTTTGCGCATACATGAAATGAACACATTTTTCTCCAAAACTATAACACATGCAAGCTTGTCCTGTTTGGTGGAGATGATATTTAATAAAATAAGTAGAAATCCACTAAAAGTTTTGTTTGGTTATCTTGCAATCCCGAGATAATCGTCTCCATGCTCCAAATCCATTTTAAAGCCATTTTTAAGGCATTTCGCGCATACATGAAATGAACACATTTTTCTCCAAAACTATAACAGATGCAAGCTTGTCCTGTTTGGTGGAGATGATATTTAATAAAATAAGTAGAAATCCACTAAAAGTTTTGTTTGGTTATCTTGCAATCCCGAGATAATCGTCTCCATGCTCCAAATCCATTTTAAAGCCATTTTTAAGGCATTTCGCGCATACATGAAATGAACACATTTTTCTCCAAAACTATAACAGATGCAAGAAGCTTGTCCTGTTTGGTGGAGATATTTAATAAAATAAGTAGAAATCCACTAAAAGTTTTGTTTGGTTATCTTGCAATCCCGAGATAATCGTCTCCATGCTCCAAATCCATTTTAAAGCCATTTTTAAGGCATTTCGCGCATACATGAAATGAACACATTTTTCTCCAAAACTATAACAGATGCAAGCTTGTCCTGTTTGGTGGAGATGATATTTAATAAAATAAGTAGAAATCCACTAAAAGTTTTGTTTGGTTATATTGCAATCCCGAGATAATCGTCTCCATGCTCCAAATCCATTTTAAAGCCATTTTTAAGGCATTTCGCGCATACATGAAATGAACACATTTTTCTCCAAAACTATAACAGATGCAAGCTTGTCCTGTTTGGTGGAGATGATATTTAATAAAATAAGTAGAAATCCACTAAAAGTTTTGTTTGGTTATCTTGCAATCCCGAGATAATCGTCTCCATGCTCCAAATCCATTTTAAAGCCATTTTTAAGGCATTTCGCGCATACATGAAATGAACACATTTTTCTCCAAAACTATAACAGATGCAAGCTTGTCCTGTTTGGTGGAGATGATATTTAATAAAATAAGTAGAAATCCACTAAAAGTTTTGTTTGGTTATCTTGCAATCCCGAGATAATCGTCTCCATGCTCCAAATCCATTTTAAAGCCATTTTTAAGGCATTTCGCGCATACATGAAATGAACACATTTTTCTCCAAAACTATAACAGATGCAAGCTTGTCCTGTTTGGTGGAGATGATATTTAATAAAATAAGTAGAAATCCACTAAAAGTTTTGTTTGGTTATCTTGCAATCCCGAGATAATCGTCTCCATGCTCCAAATCCATTTTAAAGCCATTTTTAAGGCATTTCGCGCATACATGAAATGAACACATTTTTCTCCAAAACTATAACAGATGCAAGCTTGTCCTGTTTGGTGGAGATGATATTTAATAAAATAAGTAGAAATCCACTAAAAGTTTTGTTTGGTTATCTTGCAATCCCGAGATAATCGTCTCCATGCTCCAAATCCATTTTAAAGCCATTTTTAAGGCATTTCGCGCATACATGAAATGAACACATTTTTCTCCAAAACTATAACAGATGCAAGCTTGTCCTGTTTGGTGGAGATGATATTTAATAAAATAAGTAGAAATCCACTAAAAGTTTTGTTTGGTTATCTTGCAATCCCGAGATAATCGTCTCCATGCTCCAAATCCATTTTAAAGCCATTTTTAAGGCATTTCGCGCATACATGAAATGAACACATTTTTCTCCAAAACTATAACAGATGCAAGCTTGTCCTGTTTGGTGGAGATGATATTTAATAAAATAAGTAGAAATCCACTAAAAGTTTTGTTTGGTTATCTTGCAATCCCGAGATAATCGTCTCCATGCTCCAAATCCATTTTAAAGCCATTTTTAAGGCATTTCGCGCATACATGAAATGAACACATTTTTCTCCAAAACTATAACAGATGCAAGCTTGTCCTGTTTGGTGGAGATGATATTTAATAAAATAAGTAGAAATCCACTAAAAGTTTTGTTTGGTTATCTTGCAATCCCGAGATAATCGTCTCCATGCTCCAAATCCATTTTAAAGCCATTTTTAAGGCATTTCGCGCATACATGAAATGAACACATTTTTCTCCAAAACTATAACAGATGCAAGCTTGTCCTGTTTGGTGGAGATAATATTTAATAAAATAAGTAGAAATCTACTAAAAGTTTCGTTTGTTTATATTGCCATCCTGAGATAATCGTCTCCATGCTCCAAATCCATTTTAAAGCCATTTCAAAGGCATTTTGCGCATACATGAAATGAACACATTTTTCTCCAAAACTATAACACATGCAAGCTTGTCCTGTTTGGTGGAGATGATATTTAATAAAATAAGTAGAAATCCACTAAAAGTTTTGTTTGGTTATCTTGCAATCCCGAGATAATCGTCTCCATGCTCCAAATCCATTTTAAAGCCATTTTTAAGGCATTTCGCGCATACATGAAATGAACACATTTTTCTCCAAAACTATAACAGATGCAAGCTTGTCCTGTTTGGTGGAGATGATATTTAATAAAATAAGTAGAAATCCACTAAAAGTTTTGTTTGGTTATCTTGCAATCCCGAGATAATCGTCTCCATGCTTCAAATCCATTTTAAAGCCATTTTTAAGGCATTTCGCGCATACATGAAATGAACACATTTTTCTCCAAAACTATAACAGATGCAAGCTTGTCCTGTTTGGTGGAGATGATATTTAATAAAATAAGTAGAAATCCACTAAAAGTTTTGTTTGGTTATCTTGCAATCCCGAGATAATCGTCTCCATGCTCCAAATCCATTTAAAGCCATTTTTAAGGCATTTCGCGCATACATGAAATGAACACATTTTTCTCCAAAACTATAACAGATGCAAGCTTGTCCTGTTTGGTGGAGATAATATTTAATAAAATAAGTAGAAATCTACTAAAAGTTTCGTTTGTTTATATTGCCATCCTGAGATAATCGTCTCCATGCTCCAAATCCATTTTAAAGCCATTTCAAAGGCATTTTGCGCATACATGAAATGAACACATTTTTCTCCAAAACTATAACACATGCAAGCTTGTCCTGTTTGGTGGAGATGATATTTAATAAAATAAGTAGAAATCCACTAAAAGTTTTGTTTGGTTATCTTGCAATCCCGAGATAATCGTCTCCATGCTCCAAATCCATTTTAAAGCCATTTTTAAGGCATTTCGCGCATACATGAAATGAACACATTTTTCTCCAAAACTATAACAGATGCAAGCTTGTCCTGTTTGGTGGAGATGATATTTAATAAAATAAGTAGAAATCCACTAAAAGTTTTGTTTGGTTATCTTGCAATCCCGAGATAATCGTCTCCATGCTCCAAATCCATTTTAAAGCCATTTTTAAGGCATTTCGCGCATACATGAAATGAACACATTTTTCTCCAAAACTATAACAGATGCAAGCTTGTCCTGTTTGGTGGAGATGATATTTAATAAAATAAGTAGAAATCCACTAAAAGTTTTGTTTGGTTATCTTGCAATCCCGAGATAATCGTCTCCATGCTCCAAATCCATTTTAAAGCCATTTTTAAGGCATTTCGCGCATACATGAAATGAACACATTTTTCTCCAAAACTATAACAGATGCAAGCTTGTCCTGTTTGGTGGAGATGATATTTAATAAAATAAGTAGAAATCCACTAAAAGTTTTGTTTGGTTATCTTGCAATCCCGAGATAATCGTCTCCATGCTCCAAATCCATTTTAAAGCCATTTCAAAGGCATTTTGCGCATACATGAAATGAACACATTTTTCTCCAAAACTATAACACATGCAAGCTTGTCCTGTTTGGTGGAGATGATATTTAATAAAATAAGTAGAAATCCACTAAAAGTTTTGTTTGGTTATCTTGCAATCCCGAGATAATCGTCTCCATGCTCCAAATCCATTTTAAAGCCATTTTTAAGGCATTTCGCGCATACATGAAATGAACACATTTTTCTCCAAAACTATAACAGATGCAAGCTTGTCCTGTTTGGTGGAGATGATATTTAATAAAATAAGTAGAAATCCACTAAAAGTTTTGTTTGGTTATCTTGCAATCCCGAGATAATCGTCTCCATGCTCCAAATCCATTTTAAAGCCATTTTTAAGGCACTTCGCGCATACATGAAATGAACACATTTTTCTCCAAAACTATAACAGATGCAAGCTTGTCCTGTTTGGTGGAGATGATATTTAATAAAATAAGTAGAAATCCACTAAAAGTTTTGTTTGGTTATCTTGCAATCCCGAGATAATCGTCTCCATGCTCCAAATCCATTTTAAAGCCATTTTTAAGGCATTTCGCGCATACATGAAATGAACACATTTTTCTCCAAAACTATAACAGATGCAAGCTTGTCCTGTTTGGTGGAGATGATATTTAATAAAATAAGTAGAAATCCACTAAAAGTTTTGTTTGGTTATCTTGCAATCCCGAGATAATCGTCTCCATGCTCCAAATCCATTTTAAAGCCATTTTTAAGGCATTTCGCGCATACATGAAATGAACACATTTTTCTCAAAAACTATAACAGATGCAAGCTTGTCCTGTTTGGTGGAGATAATTTTTAATAAAATAAGTAGAAATCTACTAAAAGTTTCGTTTGTTTATATTGCCATCCTGAGATAATCGTCTCCATGCTCCAAATCCATTTTAAAGCCATTTCAAAGGCATTTTGCGCATACATGAAATGAACACATTTTTCTCCAAAACTATAACACATGCAAGCTTGTCCTGTTTGGTGGAGATGATATTTAATAAAATAAGTAGAAATCCACTAAAAGTTTTGTTTGGTTATATTGCAATCCCGAGATAATCGTCTCCATGCTCCAAATCCATTTTAAAGCCATTTTTAAGGCATTTCGCGCATACATGAAATGAACACATTTTTCTCCAAAACTATAACAGATGCAAGCTTGTCCTGTTTGGTGGAGATGATATTTAATAAAATAAGTAGAAATCCACTAAAAGTTTTGTTTGGTTATCTTGCAATCCCGAGATAATCGTCTCCATGCTCCAAATCCATTTTAAAGCCATTTTTAAGGCACTTCGCGCATACATGAAATGAACACATTTTTCTCCAAAACTATAACAGATGCAAGCTTGTCCTGTTTGGTGGAGATGATATTTAATAAAATAAGTAGAAATCCACTAAAAGTTTTGTTTGGTTATCTTGCAATCCCGAGATAATCGTCTCCATGCTCCAAATCCATTTTAAAGCCATTTTTAAGGCATTTCGCGCATACATGAAATGAACACATTTTTCTCCAAAACTATAACAGATGCAAGCTTGTCCTGTTTGGTGGAGATGATATTTAATAAAATAAGTAGAAATCCACTAAAAGTTTTGTTTGGTTATCTTGCAATCCCGAGATAATCGTCTCCATGCTCCAAATCCATTTTAAAGCCATTTTTAAGGCATTTCGCGCATACATGAAATGAACACATTTTTCTCAAAAACTATAACAGATGCAAGCTTGTCCTGTTTGGTGGAGATAATTTTTAATAAAATAAGTAGAAATCTACTAAAAGTTTCGTTTGTTTATATTGCCATCCTGAGATAATCGTCTCCATGCTCCAAATCCATTTTAAAGCCATTTCAAAGGCATTTTGCGCATACTTGAAATGAACACATTTTTCTCCAAAACTATAACACATGCAAGCTTGTCCTGTTTGGTGGAGATGATATTTAATAAAATAAGTAGAAATCCACTAAAAGTTTTGTTTGGTTATCTTGCAATCCCGAGATAATCGTCTCCATGCTCCAAATCCATTTTAAAGCCATTTTTAAGGCATTTCGCGCATACATGAAATGAACACATTTTTCTCCAAAACTATAACAGATGCAAGCTTGTCCTGTTTGGTGGAGATGATATTTAATAAAATAAGTAGAAATCCACTAAAAGTTTTGTTTGGTTATCTTGCAATCCCGAGATAATCGTCTCCATGCTCCAAATCCATTTTAAAGCCATTTCAAAGGCATTTTGCGCATACATGAAATGAACACATTTTTCTCCAAAACTATAACACATGCAAGCTTGTCCTGTTTGGTGGAGATGATATTTAATAAAATAAGTAGAAATCCACTAAAAGTTTTGTTTGGTTATCTTGCAATCCCGAGATAATCGTCTCCATGCTCCAAATCCATTTTAAAGCCATTTTTAAGGCATTTCGCGCATACATGAAATGAACACATTTTTCTCCAAAACTATAACAGATGCAAGCTTGTCCTGTTTGGTGGAGATGATATTTAATAAAATAAGTAGAAATCCACTAAAAGTTTTGTTTGGTTATATTGCAATCCCGAGATAATCGTCTCCATGCTCCAAATCCATTTTAAAGCCATTTTTAAGGCATTTCGCGCATACATGAAATGAACACATTTTTCTCCAAAACTATAACAGATGCAAGCTTGTCCTGTTTGGTGGAGATGATATTTAATAAAATAAGTAGAAATCCACTAAAAGTTTTGTTTGGTTATCTTGCAATCCCGAGATAATCGTCTCCATGCTCCAAATCCATTTTAAAGCCATTTTTAAGGCACTTCGCGCATACATGAAATGAACACATTTTTCTCCAAAACTATAACAGATGCAAGCTTGTCCTGTTTGGTGGAGATGATATTTAATAAAATAAGTAGAAATCCACTAAAAGTTTTGTTTGGTTATCTTGCAATCCCGAGATAATCGTCTCCATGCTCCAAATCCATTTTAAAGCCATTTTTAAGGCATTTCGCGCATACATGAAATGAACACATTTTTCTCCAAAACTATAACAGATGCAAGCTTGTCCTGTTTGGTGGAGATGATATTTAATAAAATAAGTAGAAATCCACTAAAAGTTTTGTTTGGTTATCTTGCAATCCCGAGATAATCGTCTCCATGCTCCAAATCCATTTTAAAGCCATTTTTAAGGCATTTCGCGCATACATGAAATGAACACATTTTTCTCAAAAACTATAACAGATGCAAGCTTGTCCTGTTTGGTGGAGATAATTTTTAATAAAATAAGTAGAAATCTACTAAAAGTTTCGTTTGTTTATATTGCCATCCTGAGATAATCGTCTCCATGCTCCAAATCCATTTTAAAGCCATTTCAAAGGCATTTTGCGCATACATGAAATGAACACATTTTTCTCCAAAACTATAACACATGCAAGCTTGTCCTGTTTGGTGGAGATGATATTTAATAAAATAAGTAGAAATCCACTAAAAGTTTTGTTTGGTTATATTGCAATCCCGAGATAATCGTCTCCATGCTCCAAATCCATTTTAAAGCCATTTTTAAGGCATTTCGCGCATACATGAAATGAACACATTTTTCTCCAAAACTATAACAGATGCAAGCTTGTCCTGTTTGGTGGAGATGATATTTAATAAAATAAGTAGAAATCCACTAAAAGTTTTGTTTGGTTATCTTGCAATCCCGAGATAATCGTCTCCATGCTCCAAATCCATTTTAAAGCCATTTTTAAGGCACTTCGCGCATACATGAAATGAACACATTTTTCTCCAAAACTATAACAGATGCAAGCTTGTCCTGTTTGGTGGAGATGATATTTAATAAAATAAGTAGAAATCCACTAAAAGTTTTGTTTGGTTATCTTGCAATCCCGAGATAATCGTCTCCATGCTCCAAATCCATTTTAAAGCCATTTTTAAGGCATTTCGCGCATACATGAAATGAACACATTTTTCTCCAAAACTATAACAGATGCAAGCTTGTCCTGTTTGGTGGAGATGATATTTAATAAAATAAGTAGAAATCCACTAAAAGTTTTGTTTGGTTATCTTGCAATCCCGAGATAATCGTCTCCATGCTCCAAATCCATTTTAAAGCCATTTTTAAGGCATTTCGCGCATACATGAAATGAACACATTTTTCTCAAAAACTATAACAGATGCAAGCTTGTCCTGTTTGGTGGAGATAATTTTTAATAAAATAAGTAGAAATCTACTAAAAGTTTCGTTTGTTTATATTGCCATCCTGAGATAATCGTCTCCATGCTCCAAATCCATTTTAAAGCCATTTCAAAGGCATTTTGCGCATACATGAAATTAACACATTTTTCTCCAAAACTATAACACATGCAAGCTTGTCCTGTTTGGTGGAGATGATATTTAATAAAATAAGTAGAAATCCACTAAAAGTTTTGTTTGGTTATCTTGCAATCCCGAGATAATCGTCTCCATGCTCCAAATCCATTTTAAAGCCATTTTTAAGGCATTTCGCGCATACATGAAATGAACACATTTTTCTCCAAAACTATAACAGATGCAAGCTTGTCCTGTTTGGTGGAGATAATATTTAATAAAATAAGTAGAAATCTACTAAAAGTTTCGTTTGTTTATATTGCCATCCTGAGATAATCGTCTCCATGCTCCAAATCCATTTTAATGCCATTTCAAAGGCATTTTGCGCATACATGAAATGAACACATTTTTCTCCAAAACTATAACACATGCAAGCTTGTCCTGTTTGGTGGAGATGATATTTAATAAAATAAGTAGAAATCCACTAAAAGTTTTGTTTGGTTATCTTGCAATCCCGAGATAATCGTCTCCATGCTCCAAATCCATTTTAAAGCCATTTTTAAGGCATTTCGCGCATACATGAAATGAACACATTTTTCTCCAAAACTATAACAGATGCAAGCTTGTCCTGTTTGGTGGAGATGATATTTAATAAAATAAGTAGAAATCCACTAAAAGTTTTGTTTGGTTATCTTGCAATCCCGAGATAATCGTCTCCATGCTCCAAATCCATTTTAAAGCCATTTTTAAGGCATTTCGCGCATACATGAAATGAACACATTTTTCTCCAAAACTATAACAGATGCAAGCTTGTCCTGTTTGGTGGAGATAATATTTAATAAAATAAGTAGAAATCTACTAAAAGTTTCGTTTGTTTATATTGCCATCCTGAGATAATCGTCTCCATGCTCCAAATCCATTTTAAAGCCATTTCAAAGGCATTTTGCGCATACATGAAATGAACACATTTTTCTCCAAAACTATAACACATGCAAGCTTGTCCTGTTTGGTGGAGATGATATTTAATAAAATAAGTAGAAATCAACTAAAAGTTTTGTTTGGTTATCTTGCAATCCCGAGATAATCGTCTCCATGCTCCAAATCCATTTTAAAGCCATTTTTAAGGCATTTCGCGCATACATGAAATGAACACATTTTTCTCCAAAACTATAACAGATGCAAGCTTGTCCTGTTTGGTGGAGATGATATTTAATAAAATAAGTAGAAATCCACTAAAAGTTTTGTTTGGTTATCTTGCAATCCCGAGATAATCGTCTCCATGCTCCAAATCCATTTTAAAGCCATTTTTAAGGCATTTCGCGCATACATGAAATGAACACATTTTTCTCCAAAACTATAACAGATGCAAGCTTGTCCTGATTGGTGGAGATGATATTTAATAAAATAAGTAGAAATTCACTAAAAGTTTTGTTTGGTTATCTTGCAATCCCGAGATAATCGTCTCCATGCTCCAAATCCATTTTATAGTCATTTTTAAGGCATTTCGCGCATACATGAAATGAACACATTTTTCTCCAAAACTATAACAGATGCAAGCTTGTCCTGTTTGGTGGAGATGATATTTAATAAAATAAGTAGAAATCCACTAAAAGTTTTGTTTGGTTATCTTGCAATCCCGAGATAATCGTCTCCATGCTCCAAATCCATTTTAAAGCCATTTCAAAGGCATTTTGCGCATACATGAAATGAACACATTTTTCTCCAAAACTATAACACATGCAAGCTTGTCCTGTTTGGTGGAGATGATGTTTAATAAAATAAGTAGAAATCCACTAAAAGTTTTGTTTGGTTATCTTGCAATCCCGAGATAATCGTCTCCATGCTCCAAATCCATTTTAAAGCCATTTTTAAGGCATTTCGCGCATACATGAAATGAACACATTTTTCTCCAAAACTATAACAGATGCAAGCTTGTCCTGTTTGGTGGAGATGATATTTAATAAAATAAGTAGAAATCCACTAAAAGTTTTGTTTGGTTATCTTGCAATCCCGAGATAATCGTCTCCATGCTCCAAATCCATTTTAAAGCCATTTTTAAGGCATTTCGCGCATACATGAAATGAACACATTTTTCTCCAAAACTATAACAGATGCAAGCTTGTCCTGTTTGGTGGAGATGATATTTAATAAAATAAGTAGAAATCCACTAAAAGTTTTGTTTGGTTATCTTGCAATCCCGAGATAATCGTCTCCATGCTCCAAATCCATTTTAAAGCCATTTTTAAGGCATTTCGCGCATACATGAAATGAACACATTTTTCTCCAAAACTATAACAGATGCAAGCTTGTCCTGTTTGGTGGAGATAATATTTAATAAAATAAGTAGAAATCTACTAAAAGTTTCGTTTGTTTATATTGCCATCCTGAGATAATCGTCTCCATGCTCCAAATCCATTTTAAAGCCATTTCAAAGGCATTTTGCGCATACATGAAATGAACACATTTTTCTCCAAAACTATAACACATGCAAGCTTGTCCTGTTTGGTGGAGATGATATTTAATAAAATAAGTAGAAATCAACTAAAAGTTTTGTTTGGTTATCTTGCAATCCCGAGATAATCGTCTCCATGCTCCAAATCCATTTTAAAGCCATTTTTAAGGCATTTCGCGCATACATGAAATGAACACATTTTTCTCCAAAACTATAACAGATGCAAGCTTGTCCTGTTTGGTGGAGATGATATTTAATAAAATAAGTAGAAATCCACTAAAAGTTTTGTTTGGTTATCTTGCAATCCCGAGATAATCGTCTCCATGCTCCAAATCCATTTTAAAGCCATTTTTAAGGCATTTCGCGCATACATGAAATGAACACATTTTTCTCCAAAACTATAACAGATGCAAGCTTGTCCTGATTGGTGGAGATGATATTTAATAAAATAAGTAGAAATTCACTAAAAGTTTTGTTTGGTTATCTTGCAATCCCGAGATAATCGTCTCCATGCTCCAAATCCATTTTATAGTCATTTTTAAGGCATTTCGCGCATACATGAAATGAACACATTTTTCTCCAAAACTATAACAGATGCAAGCTTGTCCTGTTTGGTGGAGATGATATTTAATAAAATAAGTAGAAATCCACTAAAAGTTTTGTTTGGTTATCTTGCAATCCCGAGATAATCGTCTCCATGCTCCAAATCCATTTTAAAGCCATTTCAAAGGCATTTTGCGCATACATGAAATGAACACATTTTTCTCCAAAACTATAACACATGCAAGCTTGTCCTGTTTGGTGGAGATGATGTTTAATAAAATAAGTAGAAATCCACTAAAAGTTTTGTTTGGTTATCTTGCAATCCCGAGATAATCGTCTCCATGCTCCAAATCCATTTTAAAGCCATTTTTAAGGCATTTCGCGCATACATGAAATGAACACATTTTTCTCCAAAACTATAACAGATGCAAGCTTGTCCTGTTTGGTGGAGATGATATTTAATAAAATAAGTAGAAATCCACTAAAAGTTTTGTTTGGTTATCTTGCAATCCCGAGATAATCGTCTCCATGCTCCAAATCCATTTTAAAGCCATTTTTAAGGCATTTCGCGCATACATGAAATGAACACATTTTTCTCCAAAACTATAACAGATGCAAGCTTGTCCTGTTTGGTGGAGATGATATTTAATAAAATAAGTAGAAATCCACTAAAAGTTTTGTTTGGTTATCTTGCAATCCCGAGATAATCGTCTCCATGCTCCAAATCCATTTTAAAGCCATTTTTAAGGCATTTCGCGCATACATGAAATGAACACATTTTTCTCCAAAACTATAACAGATGCAAGCTTGTCCTGTTTGGTGGAGATGATATTTAATAAAATAAGTAGAAATCCACTAAAAGTTTTGTTTGGTTATATTGCAATCCCGAGATAATCATCTCCATGCTCCAAATCCATTTTAAAGCCATTTTTAAGGCATTTCGCGCATACATGAAATGAACACATTTTTCTCCAAAACTATAACAGATGCAAGCTTGTCCTGTTTGGTGGAGATGATATTTAATAAAATAAGTAGAAATCCACTAAAAGTTTTGTTTGGTTATCTTGCAATCCAGAGATAATCGTCTCCATGCTCCAAATCCATTTTAAAGCCATTTTTAAGGCATTTCGCGCATACATGAAATGAACACATTTTTCTCCAAAACTATAACAGATGCAAGCTTGTCCTGTTTGGTGGAGATGATATTTAATAAAATAAGTAGAAATCCACTAAAAGTTTTGTTTGGTTATCTTGCAATCCCGAGATAATCGTCTCCATGCTCCAAATCCATTTTAAAGCCATTTTTAAGGCATTTCGCGCATACATGAAATGAACACATTTTTCTCCAAAACTATAACAGATGCAAGCTTGTCCTGTTTGGTGGAGATGATATTTAATAAAATAAGTAGAAATCCACTAAAAGTTTTGTTTGGTTATCTTGCAATCCCGAGATAATCGTCTCCATGCTCCAAATCCATTTTAAAGCCATTTTTAAGGCATTTCGCGCATACATGAAATGAACACATTTTTCTCCAAAACTATAACAGATGCAAGCTTGTCCTGTTTGGTGGAGATGATATTTAATAAAATAAGTAGAAATCCACTAAAAGTTTTGTTTGGTTATCTTGCAATCCCGAGATAATCGTCTCCATGCTCCAAATCCATTTTAAAGCCATTTTTAAGGCATTTCGCGCATACATGAAATGAACACATTTTTCTCCAAAACTATAACAGATGCAAGCTTGTCCTGTTTGGTGGAGATAATATTTAATAAAATAAGTAGAAATCTACTAAATGTTTCGTTTGTTTATATTGCCATCCTGAGATAATCGTCTCCATGCTCCAAATCCATTTTAAAGCCATTTCAAAGGCATTTTGCGCATACATGAAATGAACACATTTTTCTCCAAAACTATAACACATGCAAGCTTGTCCTGTTTGGTGGAGATGATATTTAATAAAATAAGTAGAAATCCACTAAAAGATTTGTTTGGTTATCTTGCAATCCCGAGATAATCGTCTCCATGCTCCAAATCCATTTTAAAGCCATTTTTAAGGCATTTCGCGCATACATGAAATGAACACATTTTTCTCCAAAACTATAACAGATGCAAGCTTGTCCTGTTTGGTGGAGATGATATTTAATAAAATAAGTAGAAATCCACTAAAAGTTTTGTTTGGTTATCTTGCAATCCCGAGATAATCGTCTCCATGCTCCAAATCCATTTTAAAGCCATTTTTAAGGCATTTCGCGCATACATGAAATGAACACATTTTTCTCCAAAACTATAACAGATGCAAGCTTGTCCTGTTTGGTGGAGATGATATTTAATAAAATAAGTAGAAATCCACTAAAAGTTTTGTTTGGTTATCTTGCAATCCCGAGATAATCGTCTCCATGCTCCAAATCCATTTTAAAGCCATTTTTAAGGCATTTCGCGCATACATGAAATGAACACATTTTTCTCCAAAACTATAACAGATGCAAGCTTGTCCTGTTTGGTGGAGATGATATTTAATAAAATAAGTAGAAATCCACTAAAAGTTTTGTTTGGTTATCTTGCAATCCCGAGATAATCGTCTCCATGCTCCAAATCCATTTTAAAGCCATTTTTAAGGCATTTCGCGCATACATGAAATGAACACATTTTTCTCCAAAACTATAACAGATGCAAGCTTGTCCTGTTTGGTGGAGATGATATTTAATAAAATAAGTAGAAATCCACTAAAAGTTTTGTTTGGTTATATTGCAATCCCGAGATAATCATCTCCATGCTCCAAATCCATTTTAAAGCCATTTTTAAGGCATTTCGCGCATACATGAAATGAACACATTTTTCTCCAAAACTATAACAGATGCAAGCTTGTCCTGTTTGGTGGAGATGATATTTAATAAAATAAGTAGAAATCCACTAAAAGTTTTGTTTGGTTATCTTGCAATCCCGAGATAATCGTCTCCATGCTCCAAATCCATTTTAAAGCCATTTTTAAGGCATTTCGCGCATACATGAAATGAACACATTTTTCTCCAAAACTATAACAGATGCAAGCTTGTCCTGTTTGGTGGAGATGATATTTAATAAAATAAGTAGAAATCCACTAAAAGTTTTGTTTGGTTATCTTGCAATCCCGAGATAATCGTCTCCATGCTCCAAATCCATTTTAAAGCCATTTTTAAGGCATTTCGCGCATACATGAAATGAACACATTTTTCTCCAAAACTATAACAGATGCAAGCTTGTCCTGTTTGGTGGAGATGATATTTAATAAAATAAGTAGAAATCCACTAAAAGTTTTGTTTGGTTATCTTGCAATCCCGAGATAATCGTCTCCATGCTCCAAATCCATTTTAAAGCCATTTTTAAGGCATTTCGCGCATACATGAAATGAACACATTTTTCTCCAAAACTATAACAGATGCAAGCTTGTCCTGTTTGGTGGAGATGATATTTAATAAAATAAGTAGAAATCCACTAAAAGTTTTGTTTGGTTATCTTGCAATCCCGAGATAATCGTCTCCATGCTCCAAATCCATTTTAAAGCCATTTTTAAGGCATTTCGCGCATACATGAAATGAACACATTTTTCTCCAAAACTATAACAGATGCAAGCTTGTCCTGTTTGGTGGAGATAATATTTAATAAAATAAGTAGAAATCTACTAAAAGTTTCGTTTGTTTATATTGCCATCCTGAGATAATCGTCTCCATGCTCCAAATCCATTTTAAAGCCATTTCAAAGGCATTTTGCGCATACATGAAATGAACACATTTTTCTCCAAAACTATAACACATGCAAGCTTGTCCTGTTTGGTGGAGATGATATTTAATAAAATAAGTAGAAATCCACTAAAAGATTTGTTTGGTTATCTTGCAATCCCGAGATAATCGTCTCCATGCTCCAAATCCATTTTAAAGCCATTTTTAAGGCATTTCGCGCATACATGAAATGAACACATTTTTCTCCAAAACTATAACAGATGCAAGCTTGTCCTGTTTGGTGGAGATGATATTTAAT
Source organism: Anomaloglossus baeobatrachus (assembly GCF_048569485.1). NCBI lineage: Eukaryota > Metazoa > Chordata > Amphibia > Anura > Aromobatidae > Anomaloglossus > Anomaloglossus baeobatrachus. Next base: position 27,239 of record NW_027442538.1, on the reverse strand, counting down.
AAAATAAGTAGAAATCCACTAAAAGTTTTGTTTGGTTATCTTGCAATCCCGAGATAATCGTCTCCATGCTCCAAATCCATTTTAAAGCCATTTTTAAGGCATTTCGCGCATACATGAAATGAACACATTTTTCTCCAAAACTATAACAGATGCAAGCTTGTCCTGTTTGGTGGAGATGATATTTAATAAAATAAGTAGAAATCCACTAAAAGTTTTGTTTGGTTATCTTGCAATCCCGAGATAATCGTCTCCATGCTCCAAATCCATTTTAAAGCCATTTTTAAGGCATTTCGCGCATACATGAAATGAACACATTTTTCTCCAAAACTATAACAGATGCAAGCTTGTCCTGTTTGGTGGAGATAATATTTAATAAAATAAGTAGAAATCTACTAAAAGTTTCGTTTGTTTATCTTGCCATCCTGAGATAATCGTCCCCATGCTCCAAATCCATTTTAAAGCCATTTCAAAGGCATTTTGCGCATACATGAAATGAACACATTTTTCTCCAAAACTATAACACATGCAAGCTTGTCCTGTTTGGTGGAGATGATATTTAATAAAATAAGTAGAAATCCACTAAAAGTTTTGTTTGGTTATCTTGCAATCCCGAGATAATCGTCTCCATGCTCCAAATCCATTTTAAAGCCATTTTTAAGGCATTTCGCGCATACATGAAATGAACACATTTTTCTCCAAAACTATAACAGATGCAAGCTTGTCCTGTTTGGTGGAGATGATATTTAATAAAATAAGTAGAAATCCACTAAAAGTTTTGTTTGGTTATCTTGCAATCCCGAGATAATCGTCTCCATGCTCCAAATCCATTTTAAAGCCATTTTTAAGGCATTTCGCGCATACATGAAATGAACACATTTTTCTCCAAAACTATAACAGATGCAAGCTTGTCCTGTTTGGTGGAGATGATATTTAATAAAATAAGTAGAAATCCACTAAAAGTTTTGTTTGGTTATCTTGCAATCCCGAGATAATCGTCTCCATGCTCCAAATCCATTTTAAAGCCATTTTTAAGGCATTTCGCGCATACATGAAATGAACACATTTTTCTCCAAAACTATAACAGATGCAAGCTTGTCCTGTTTGGTGGAGATGATATTTAATAAAATAAGTAGAAATCCACTAAAAGTTTTGTTTGGTTATCTTGCAATCCCGAGATAATCGTCTCCATGCTCCAAATCCATTTTAAAGCCATTTTTAAGGCATTTCGCGCATACATGAAATGAACACATTTTTCTCCAAAACTATAACAGATGCAAGCTTGTCCTGTTTGGTGGAGATGATATTTAATAAAATAAGTAGAAATCCACTAAAAGTTTTGTTTGGTTATCTTGCAATCCCGAGATAATCGTCTCCATGCTCCAAATACATTTTAAAGCCATTTTTAAGGCATTTCGCGCATACATGAAATGAACACATTTTTCTCCAAAACTATAACAGATGCAAGCTTGTCCTGTTTGGTGGAGATGATATTTAATAAAATAAGTAGAAATCCACTAAAAGTTTTGTTTGGTTATCTTGCAATCCCGAGATAATCGTCTCCATGCTCCAAATCCATTTTAAAGCCATTTTTAAGGCATTTCGCGCATACTTGAAATGAACACATTTTTCTCCAAAACTATAACAGATACAAGCTTGTCCTGTTTGGTGGAGATGATATTTAATAAAATAAGTAGAAATCCACTAAAAGTTTTGTTTGGTTATCTTGCAATCCCGAGATAATCGTCTCCATGCTCCAAATCCATTTTAAAGCCATTTTTAAGGCATTTCGCGCATACATGAAATGAACACATTTTTCTCCAAAACTATAACAGATGCAAGCTTGTCCTGTTTGGTGGAGATGATATTTAATAAAATAAGTAGAAATCCACTAAAAGTTTTGTTTGGTTATCTTGCAATCCCGAGATAATCGTCTCCATGCTCCAAATCCATTTTAAAGCCATTTTTAAGGCATTTCGCGCATACATGAAATGAACACATTTTTCTCCAAAACTATAACAGATGCAAGCTTGTCCTGTTTGGTGGAGATAATATTTAATAAAATAAGTAGAAATCTACTAAAAGTTTCGTTTGTTTATATTGCCATCCTGAGATAATCGTCTCCATGCTCCAAATCCATTTTAAAGCCATTTCAAAGGCATTTTGCGCATACATGAAATGAACACATTTTTCTCCAAAATATAACACATGCAAGCTTGTCCTGTTTGGTGGAGATGATATTTAATAAAATAAGTAGAAATCCACTAAAAGATTTGTTTGGTTATCTTGCAATCCCGAGATAATCGTCTCCATGCTCCAAATCCATTTTAAAGCCATTTTTAAGGCATTTCGCGCATACATGAAATGAACACATTTTTCTCCAAAACTATAACAGATGCAAGCTTGTCCTGTTTGGTGGAGATGATATTTAATAAAATAAGTAGAAATCCACTAAAAGTTTTGTTTGGTTATCTTGCAATCCCGAGATAATCGTCTCCATGCTCCAAATCCATTTTAAAGCCATTTTTAAGGCATTTCGCGCATACATGAAATGAACACATTTTTCTCCAAAACTATAACAGATGCAAGCTTGTCCTGTTTGGTGGAGATGATATTTAATAAAATAAGTAGAAATCCACTAAAAGTTTTGTTTGGTTATCTTGCAATCCCAAAATAATCGTCTCCATGCTCCAAATCCATTTTAAAGCCATTTTTAAGGCATTTCGCGCATACATGAAATGAACACATTTTTCTCCAAAACTATAACAGATGCAAGCTTGTCCTGTTTGGTGGAGATAATATTTAATAAAATAAGTAGAAATCTACTAAAAGTTTCGTTTGTTTATATTGCCATCCTGAGATAATCGTCTCCATGCTCCAAATCCATTTTAAAGCCATTTCAAAGGCATTTTGCGCATACATGAAATGAACACATTTTTCTCCAAAACTATAACACATGCAAGCTTGTCCTGTTTGGTGGAGATGATATTTAATAAAATAAGTAGAAATCCACTAAAAGTTTTGTTTGGTTATCTTGCAATCCCGAGATAATCGTCTCCATGCTCCAAATCCATTTTAAAGCCATTTTTAAGGCATTTCGCGCATACATGAAATGAACACATTTTTCTCCAAAACTATAACAGATGCAAGCTTGTCCTGTTTGGTGGAGATGATATTTAATAAAATAAGTAGAAATCCACTAAAAGTTTTGTTTGGTTATCTTGCAATCCCGAGATAATCGTCTCCATGCTCCAAATCCATTTTAAAGCCATTTTTAAGGCATTTCGCGCATACATGAAATGAACACATTTTTCTCCAAAACTATAACAGATGCAAGCTTGTCCTGTTTGGTGGAGATGATATTTAATAAAATAAGTAGAAATCCACTAAAAGTTTTGTTTTGTTATCTTGCAATCCCGAGATAATCGTCTCCATGCTCCAAATCCATTTTAAAGCCATTTTTAAGGCATTTCGCGCATACATGAAATGAACACATTTTTCTCCAAAACTATAACAGATGCAAGCTTGTCCTGTTTGGTGGAGATGATATTTAATAAAATAAGTAGAAATCCACTAAAAGTTTTGTTTGGTTATATTGCAATCCCGAGATAATCGTCTCTATGCTCCAAATCCATTTTAAAGCCATTTTTAAGGCATTTCGCGCATACATGAAATGAACACATTTTTCTCCAAAACTATAACAGATGCAAGCTTGTCCTGTTTGGTGGAGATGATATTTAATAAAATAAGTAGAAATCCACTAAAAGTTTTGTTTGGTTATCTTGCAATCCCGAAATAATCGTCTCCATGCTCCAAATCCATTTTAAAGCCATTTTTAAGGCATTTCGCGCATACATGAAATGAACACATTTTTCTCCAAAACTATAACAGATGCAAGCTTGTCCTGTTTGGTGGAGATGATATTTAATAAAATAAGTAGAAATCCACTAAAAATTTTGTTTGGTTATCTTGCAATCCCGAGATAATCGTCTCCATGCTCCAAATCCATTTTAAAGCCATTTTTAAGGCATTTCGCGCATACATGAAATGAACACATTTTTCTCCAAAACTATAACAGATGCAAGCTTGTCCTGTTTGGTGGAGATGATATTTAATAAAATAAGTAGAAATCCACTAAAAGTTTTGTTTGGTTATCTTGCAATCCCGTGATAATCGTCTCCATGCTCCAAATCCATTTTAAAGCCATTTTTAAGGCATTTCGCGCATACATGAAATGAACACATTTTTCTCCAAAACTATAACAGATGCAAGCTTGTCCTGTTTGGTGGAGATAATATTTAATAAAATAAGTAGAAATCTACTAAAAGTTTCGTTTGTTTATATTGCCATCCTGAGATAATCGTCTCCATGCTCCAAATCCATTTTAAAGCCATTTCAAAGGCATTTTGCGCATACATGAAATGAACACATTTTTCTCCAAAACTATAACACATGCAAGCTTGTCCTGTTTGGTGGAGATGATATTTAATAAAATAAGTAGAAATCCACTAAAAGTTTTGTTTGGTTATCTTGCAATCCCGAGATAATCGTCTCCATGCTCCAAATCCATTTTAAAGCCATTTTTAAGGCATTTCGCGCATACATGAAATGAACACATTTTTCTCCAAAACTATAACAGATGCAAGCTTGTCCTGTTTGGTGGAGATGATATTTAATAAAATAAGTAGAAATCCACTAAAAGTTTTGTTTGGTTATCTTGCAATCCCGAGATAATCGTCTCCATGCTCCAAATCTATTTTAAAGCCATTTTTAAGGCATTTCGCGCATACATGAAATGAACACATTTTTCTCCAAAACTATAACAGATGCAAGCTTGTCCTGTTTGGTGGAGATAATATTTAATAAAATAAGTAGAAATCTACTAAAAGTTTCGTTTGTTTATATTGCCATCCTGAGATAATCGTCTCCATGCTCCAAATCCATTTTAAAGCCATTTCAAAGGCATTTTGCGCATACATGAAATGAACACATTTTTCTCCAAAACTATAACACATGCAAGCTTGTCCTGTTTGGTGGAGATGATATTTAATAAAATAAGTAGAAATCCACTAAAAGTTTTGTTTGGTTATCTTGCAATCCCGAGATAATCGTCTCCATGCTCCAAATCCATTTTAAAGCCATTTTTAAGGCATTTCGCGCATACATGAAATGAACACATTTTTCTCCAAAACTATAACAGATGCAAGCTTGTCCTGTTTGGTGGAGATGATATTTAATAAAATAAGTAGAAATCCACTAAAAGTTTTGTTTGGTTATCTTGCAATCCCGAGATAATCGTCTCCATGCTCCAAATCCATTTTAAAGCCATTTTTAAGGCATTTGGTGCATACATGAAATGAACACATTTTTCTCCAAAACTATAACAGATGCAAGTTTGTCCTGTTTGGTGGAGATAATATTTAATAAAATAAGTAGAAATCTACTAAAAGTTTCGTTTGTTTATATTGCCATCCTGAGATAATCGTCTCCATGCTCCAAATCCATTTTAAAGCCATTTCAAAGGCATTTTGTGCATACATGAAATGGACACATTTTTCTCCAAAACTATAACACATGCAAGCTTGTCCTGTTTGGTGGAGATGATATTTAATAAAATAAGTAGAAATCCACTAAAAGTTTTGTTTGGTTATCTTGCAATCCCGAGATAATCGTCTCCATGCTCCAAATCCATTTTAAAGCCATTTTTAAGGCATTTCGCGCATACATGAAATGAACACATTTTTCTCCAAAACTATAACAGATGCAAGCTTGTCCTGTTTGGTGGAGATGATATTTAATAAAATAAGTAGAAATCCACTAAAAGTTTTGTTTGGTTATCTTGCAATCCCGAGATAATCGTCTCCATGCTCCAAATCCATTTTAAAGCCATTTTTAAGGCATTTCGCGCATACATGAAATGAACACATTTTTCTCCAAAACTATAACAGATGCAAGCTTGTCCTGTTTGGTGGAGATGATATTTAATAAAATAAGTAGAAATCCACTAAAAGTTTTGTTTGGTTATCTTGCAATCCCGAGATAATCGTCTCCATGCTCCAAATCCATTTTAAAGCCATTTTTAAGGCATTTCGCGCATACATGAAATGAACACATTTTTCTCCAAAACTATAACAGATGCAAGCTTGTCCTGTTTGGTGGAGATGATATTTAATAAAATAAGTAGAAATCCACTAAAAGTTTTGTTTGGTTATCTTGCAATCCTGAGATAATCGTCTCCATGCTCCAAATCCATTTTAAAGCCATTTCAAAGGCATTTTGCGCATACATGAAATGAACACATTTTTCTCCAAAACTATAACACATGCAAGCTTGTCCTGTTTGGTGGAGATGATATTTAATAAAATAAGTAGAAATCCACTAAAAGTTTTGTTTGGTTATCTTGCAATCCCGAGATAATCGTCTCCATGCTCCAAATCCATTTTAAAGCCATTTTAAGGCATTTCGCGCATACATGAAATGAACACATTTTTCTCCAAAACTATAACAGATGCAAGCTTGTCCTGTTTGGTGGAGATGATATTTAATAAAATAAGTAGAAATCCACTAAAAGTTTTGTTTGGTTATCTTGCAATCCCGAGATAATCGTCTCCATGCTCCAAATCAATTTTAAAGCCATTTTTAAGGCATTTCGCGCATACATGAAATGAACACATTTTTCTCCAAAACTATAACAGATGCAAGCTTGTCCTGTTTGGTGGAGATGATATTTAATAAAATAAGTAGAAATCCACTAAAAGTTTTGTTTGGTTATCTTGCAATCCCGAGATAATCGTCTCCATGCTCCAAATCCATTTTAAAGTCATTTTTAAGGCATTTCGCGCATACATGAAATGAACACATTTTTCTCCAAAACTATAACAGATGCAAGCTTGTCCTGTTTGGTGGAGATGATATTTAATAAAATAAGTAGAAATCCACTAAAAGTTTTGTTTGGTTATCTTGCAATCCCGAGATAATCGTCTCCATGCTCCAAATCCATTTTAAAGCCATTTTTAAGGCATTTCGCGCATACATGAAATGAACACATTTTTCTCCAAAACTATAACAGATGCAAGCTTGTCCTGTTTGGTGGAGATAATATTTAATAAAATAAGTAGAAATCTACTAAAAGTTTCGTTTGTTTATATTGCCATCCTGAGATAATCGTCTCCATGCTCCAAATCCATTTTAAAGCCATTTCAAAGGCATTTTGCGCATACATGAAATGAACACATTTTTCTCCAAAACTATAACACATGCAAGCTTGTCCTGTTTGGTGGAGATGATATTTAATAAAATAAGTAGAAATCCACTAAAAGTTTTGTTTGGTTATCTTGCAATCCCGAGATAATCGTCTCCATGCTCCAAATCCATTTTAAAGCCATTTTTAAGGCATTTCGCGCATACATGAAATGAACACATTTTTCTCCAAAACTATAACAGATGCAAGCTTGTCCTGTTTGGTGGAGATGATATTTAATAAAATAAGTAGAAATCCACTAAAAGTTTTGTTTGGTTATCTTGCAATCCCGAGATAATCGTCTCCATGCTCCAAATCCATTTTAAAGCCATTTTTAAGGCATTTCGCGCATACATGAAATGAACACATTTTTCTCCAAAACTATAACAGATGCAAGCTTGTCCTGTTTGGTGGAGATAATATTTAATAAAATAAGTAGAAATCTACTAAAAGTTTCGTTTGTTTATATTGCCATCCTGAGATAATCGTCTCCATGCTCCAAATCCATTTTAAAGCCATTTCAAAGGCATTTTGCGCATACATGAAATGAACACATTTTTCTCCAAAACTATAACACATGCAAGCTTGTCCTGTTTGGTGGAGATGATATTTAATAAAATAAGTAGAAATCCACTAAAAGTTTTGTTTGGTTATCTTGCAATCCCGAGATAATCGTCTCCATGCTCCAAATCCATTTTAAAGCCATTTTTAAGGCATTTCGCGCATACATGAAATGAACACATTTTTCTCCAAAACTATAACAGATGCAAGCTTGTCCTGTTTGGTGGAGATGATATTTAATAAAATAAGTAGAAATCCACTAAAAGTTTTGTTTGGTTATCTTGCAATCCCGAGATAATCGTCTCCATGCTCCAAATCCATTTTAAAGCCATTTTTAAGGCATTTCGCGCATACATGAAATGAACACATTTTTCTCCAAAACTATAACAGATGCAAGCTTGTCCTGTTTGGTGGAGATGATATTTAATAAAATAAGTAGAAATCCACTAAAAGTTTTGTTTGGTTATCTTGCAATCCCGAGATAATCGTCTCCATGCTCCAAATCCATTTTAAAGCCATTTTTAAGGCATTTCGCGCATACATGAAATGAACACATTTTTCTCCAAAACTATAACAGATGCAAGCTTGTCCTGTTTGGTGGAGATGATATTTAATAAAATAAGTAGAAATCCACTAAAAGTTTTGTTTGGTTATCTTGCAATCCCGAGATAATCGTCTCCATGCTCCAAATCCATTTTAAAGCCATTTCAAAGGCATTTTGCGCATACATGAAATGAACACATTTTTCTCCAAAACTATAACAGATGCAAGCTTGTCCTGTTTGGTGGAGATGATATTTAATAAAATAAGTAGAAATCCACTAAAAGTTTTGTTTGGTTATCTTGCAATCCCGAGATAATCGTCTCCATGCTCCAAATCCATTTTAAAGCCATTTTTAAGGCATTTCGCGCATACATGAAATGAACACATTTTTCTCCAAAACTATAACAGATGCAAGCTTGTCCTGTTTGGTGGAGATGATATTTAATAAAATAAGTAGAAATCCACTAAAAGTTTTGTTTGGTTATCTTGCAATCCCGAGATAATCGTCTCCATGCTCCAAATCCATTTTAAAGCCATTTTTAAGGCATTTCGCGCATACATGAAATGAACACATTTTTCTCCAAAACTATAACAGATGCAAGCTTGTCCTGTTTGGTGGAGATGATATTTAATAAAATAAGTAGAAATCCACTAAAAGTTTTGTTTGGTTATCTTGCAATCCTGAGATAATCGTCTCCATGCTCCAAATCCATTTTAAAGCCATTTCAAAGGCATTTTGCGCATACATGAAATGAACACATTTTTCTCCAAAACTATAACACATGCAAGCTTGTCCTGTTTGGTGGAGATGATATTTAATAAAATAAGTAGAAATCCACTAAAAGTTTTGTTTGGTTATCTTGCAATCCCGAGATAATCGTCTCCATGCTCCAAATCCATTTTAAAGCCATTTTAAGGCATTTCGCGCATACATGAAATGAACACATTTTTCTCCAAAACTATAACAGATGCAAGCTTGTCCTGTTTGGTGGAGATGATATTTAATAAAATAAGTAGAAATCCACTAAAAGTTTTGTTTGGTTATCTTGCAATCCCGAGATAATCGTCTCCATGCTCCAAATCCATTTTAAAGCCATTTTTAAGGCATTTCGCGCATACATGAAATGAACACATTTTTCTCCAAAACTATAACAGATGCAAGCTTGTCCTGTTTGGTGGAGATGATATTTAATAAAATAAGTAGAAATCCACTAAAAGTTTTGTTTGGTTATCTTGCAATCCCGAGATAATCGTCTCCATGCTCCAAATCCATTTTAAAGTCATTTTTAAGGCATTTCGCGCATACATGAAATGAACACATTTTTCTCCAAAACTATAACAGATGCAAGCTTGTCCTGTTTGGTGGAGATGATATTTAATAAAATAATTAGAAATCCACTAAAAATTTTGTTTGGTTATCTTGCAATCCCGAGATAATCGTCTCCATGCTCCAAATCCATTTTAAAGCCATTTCAAAGGCATTTTGCGCATACATGAAATGAACACATTTTTCTCCAAAACTATAACACATGCAAGCTTGTCCTGTTTGGTGGAGATGATATTTAATAAAATAAGTAGAAATCCACTAAAAGTTTTGTTTGGTTATCTTGCAATCCCGAGATAATCGTCTCCATGCTCCAAATCCATTTTAAAGCCATTTTTAAGGCATTTCGCGCATACATGAAATGAACACATTTTTCTCCAAAACTATAACAGATGCAAGCTTGTCCTGTTTGGTGGAGATGATATTTAATAAAATAAGTAGAAATCCACTAAAAGTTTTGTTTGGTTATATTGCAATCCCGAGATAATCGTCTCCATGCTCCAAATCCATTTTAAAGCCATTTTTAAGGCATTTCGCGCATACATGAAATGAACACATTTTTCTCCAAAACTATAACAGATGCAAGCTTGTCCTGTTTGGTGGAGATGATATTTAATAAAATAAGTAGAAATCCACTAAAAGTTTTGTTTGGTTATCTTGCAATCCCGAGATAATCGTCTCCATGCTCCAAATCCATTTTAAAGTCATTTTTAAGGCATTTCGCGCATACATGAAATGAACACATTTTTCTCCAAAACTATAACAGATGCAAGCTTGTCCTGTTTGGTGGAGATGATATTTAATAAAATAAGTAGAAATCCACTAAAAATTTTGTTTGGTTATCTTGCAATCCCGAGATAATCGTCTCCATGCTCCAAATCCATTTTAAAGCCATTTCAAAGGCATTTTGCGCATACATGAAATGAACACATTTTTCTCCAAAACTATAACACATGCAAGCTTGTCCTGTTTGGTGGAGATGATATTTAATAAAATAAGTAGAAATCCACTAAAAGTTTTGTTTGGTTATCTTGCAATCCCGAGATAATCGTCTCCATGCTCTAAATCCATTTTAAAGCCATTTTTAAGGCATTTCGCGCATACATGAAATGAACACATTTTTCTCCAAAACTATAACAGATGCAAGCTTGTCTTGTTTGGTGGAGATGATATTTAATAAAATAAGTAGAAATCCACTAAAAGTTTTGTTTGGTTATATTGCAATCCCGAGATAATCGTCTCCATGCTCCAAATCCATTTTAAAGCCATTTTTAAGGCATTTCGCGAATACATGAAATGAACACATTTTTCTCTAAAACTATAACAGATGCAAGCTTGTCCTGTTTGGTGGAGATGATATTTAATAAAATAAGTAGAAATCCACTAAAAGTTTTGTTTGGTTATCTTGCAATCCCGAGATAATCGTCTCCATGCTCCAAATCCATTTTAAAGCCATTTTTAAGGCATTTCGCGCATACATGAAATGAACACATTTTTCTCCAAAACTATAACAGATGCAAGCTTGTCCTGTTTGGTGGAGATAATATTTAATAAAATAAGTAGAAATCTACTAAAAGTTTCGTTTGTTTATATTGCCATCCTGAGATAATCGTCTCCATGCTCCAAATCCATTTTAAAGCCATTTCAAAGGCATTTTGCGCATACATGAAATGAACACATTTTTCTCCAAAACTATAACACATGCAAGCTTGTCCTGTTTGGTGGAGATGATATTTAATAAAATAAGTAGAAATCCACTAAAAGTTTTGTTTGGTTATCTTGCAATCCCGAGATAATCGTCTCCATGCTCCAAATCCATTTTAAAGCCATTTTTAAGGCATTTCGCGCATACATGAAATGAACACATTTTTCTCCAAAACTATAACAGATGCAAGCTTGTCCTGTTTGGTGGAGATGATATTTAATAAAATAAGTAGAAATCCACTAAAAGTTTTGTTTGGTTATCTTGCAATCCCGAGATAATCGTCTCCATGCTCCAAATCCATTTTAAAGCCATTTTTAAGGCATTTCGCGCATACATGAAATGAACACATTTTTCTCCAAAACTATAACAGATGCAAGCTTGTCCTGTTTGGTGGAGATAATATTTAATAAAATAAGTAGAAATCTACTAAAAGTTTCGTTTGTTTATATTGCCATCCTGAGATAATCGTCTCCATGCTCCAAATCCATTTTAAAGCCATTTCAAAGGCATTTTGCGCATACATGAAATGAACACATTTTTCTCCAAAACTATAACACATGCAAGCTTGTCCTGTTTGGTGGAGATGATATTTAATAAAATAAGTAGAAATCCACTAAAAGTTTTGTTTGGTTATCTTGCAATCCCGAGATAATCGTCTCCATGCTCCAAATCCATTTTAAAGCCATTTTTAAGGCATTTCGCGCATACATGAAATGAACACATTTTTCTCCAAAACTATAACAGATGCAAGCTTGTCCTGTTTGGTGGAGATGATATTTAATAAAATAAGTAGAAATCCACTAAAAGTTTTGTTTGGTTATCTTGCAATCCCGAGATAATCGTCTCCATGCTCCAAATCCATTTTAAAGCCATTTTTAAGGCATTTCGCGCATACATGAAATGAACACATTTTTCTCCAAAACTATAACAGATGCAAGCTTGTCCTGTTTGGTGGAGATAATATTTAATAAAATAAGTAGAAATCTACTAAAAGTTTCGTTTGTTTATATTGCCATCCTGAGATAATCGTCTCCATGCTCCAAATCCATTTTAAAGCCATTTCAAAGGCATTTTGCGCATACATGAAATGAACACATTTTTCTCCAAAACTATAACACATGCAAGCTTGTCCTGTTTGGTGGAGATGATATTTAATAAAATAAGTAGAAATCCACTAAAAGTTTTGTTTGGTTATCTTGCAATCCCGAGATAATCGTCTCCATGCTCCAAATCCATTTTAAAGCCATTTTTAAGGCATTTCGCGCATACATGAAATGAACACATTTTTCTCCAAAACTATAACAGATGCAAGCTTGTCCTGTTTGGTGGAGATGATATTTAATAAAATAAGTAGAAATCCACTAAAAGTTTTGTTTGGTTATCTTGCAATCCCGAGATAATCGTCTCCATGCTCCAAATCCATTTTAAAGCCATTTTTAAGGCATTTCGCGCATACATGAAATGAACACATTTTTCTCCAAAACTATAACAGATGCAAGCTTGTCCTGTTTGGTGGAGATGATATTTAATAAAATAAGTAGAAATCCACTAAAAGTTTTGTTTGGTTATCTTGCAATCCCGAGATAATCGTCTCCATGCTCCAAATCCATTTTAAAGCCATTTTTAAGGCATTTCGCGCATACATGAAATGAACACATTTTTCTCCAAAACTATAACAGATGCAAGCTTGTCCTGTTTGGTGGAGATGATATTTAATAAAATAAGTAGAAATCCACTAAAAGTTTTGTTTGGTTATCTTGCAATCCCGAGATAATCGTCTCCATGCTCCAAATCCATTTTAAAGCCATTTCAAAGGCATTTTGCGCATACATGAAATGAACACATTTTTCTCCAAAACTATAACACATGCAAGCTTGTCCTGTTTGGTGGAGATGATATTTAATAAAATAAGTAGAAATCCACTAAAAGTTTTGTTTGGTTATCTTGCAATCCCGAGATAATCGTCTCCATGCTCCAAATCCATTTTAAAGCCATTTTAAGGCATTTCGCGCATACATGAAATGAACACATTTTTCTCCAAAACTATAACAGATGCAAGCTTGTCCTGTTTGGTGGAGATGATATTTAATAAAATAAGTAGAAATCCACTAAAAGTTTTGTTTGGTTATCTTGCAATCCCGAGATAATCGTCTCCATGCTCCAAATCCATTTTAAAGCCATTTTTAAGGCATTTCGCGCATACATGAAATGAACACATTTTTCTCCAAAACTATAACAGATGCAAGCTTGTCCTGTTTGGTGGAGATGATATTTAATAAAATAAGTAGAAATCCACTAAAAGTTTTGTTTGGTTATCTTGCAATCCCGAGATAATCGTCTCCATGCTCCAAATCCATTTTAAAGTCATTTTTAAGGCATTTCGCGCATACATGAAATGAACACATTTTTCTCCAAAACTATAACAGATGCAAGCTTGTCCTGTTTGGTGGAGATGATATTTAATAAAATAAGTAGAAATCCACTAAAAGTTTTGTTTGGTTATCTTGCAATCCCGAGATAATCGTCTCCATGCTCCAAATCCATTTTAAAGCCATTTCAAAGGCATTTTGCGCATACATGAAATGAACACATTTTTCTCCAAAACTATAACACATGCAAGCTTGTCCTGTTTGGTGGAGATGATATTTAATAAAATAAGTAGAAATCCACTAAAAGTTTTGTTTGGTTATCTTGCAATCCCGAGATAATCGTCTCCATGCTCCAAATCCACTTTAAAGCCATTTTTAAGGCATTTCGCGCATACATGAAATGAACACATTTTTCTCCAAAACTATAACAGATGCAAGCTTGTCCTGTTTGGTGGAGATGATATTTAATAAAATAAGTAGAAATCCACTAAAAGTTTTGTTTGGTTATATTGCAATCCCGAGATAATCGTCTCCATGCTCCAAATCCATTTTAAAGCCATTTTTAAGGCATTTCGCGAATACATGAAATGAACACATTTTTCTCTAAAACTATAACAGATGCAAGCTTGTCCTGTTTGGTGGAGATGATATTTAATAAAATAAGTAGAAATCCACTAAAAGTTTTGTTTGGTTATCTTGCAATCCCGAGATAATCGTCTCCATGCTCCAAATCCATTTTAAAGCCATTTTTAAGGCATTTCGCGCATACATGAAATGAACACATTTTTCTCCAAAACTATAACAGATGCAAGCTTGTCCTGTTTGGTGGAGATGATATTTAATAAAATAAGTAGAAATCCACTAAAAGTTTTGTTTGGTTATCTTGCAATCCCGAGATAATCGTCTCCATGCTCCAAATCCATTTTAAAGCCATTTTTAAGGCATTTCGCGCATACATGAAATGAACACATTTTTCTCCAAAACTATAACAGATGCAAGCTTGTCCTGTTTGGTGGAGATGATATTTAATAAAATAAGTAGAAATCCACTAAAAGTTTTGTTTGGTTATCTTGCAATCCCGAGATAATCGTCTCCATGCTCCAAATCCATTTTAAAGCCATTTTTAAGGCATTTCGCGCATACATGAAATGAACACATTTTTCTCCAAAACTATAACAGATGCAAGCTTGTCCTGTTTGGTGGAGATAATATTTAATAAAATAAGTAGAAATCTACTAAAAGTTTCGTTTGTTTATATTGCCATCCTGAGATAATCGTCTCCATGCTCCAAATCCATTTTAAAGCCATTTCAAAGGCATTTTGCGCATACATGAAATGAACACATTTTTCTCCAAAACTATAACACATGCAAGCTTGTCCTGTTTGGTGGAGATGATATTTAATAAAATAAGTAGAAATCCACTAAAAGTTTTGTTTGGTTATCTTGCAATCCCGAGATAATCGTCTCCATGCTCCAAATCCATTTTAAAGCCATTTTTAAGGCATTTCGCGCATACATGAAATGAACACATTTTTCTCCAAAACTATAACAGATGCAAGCTTGTCCTGTTTGGTGGAGATGATATTTAATAAAATAAGTAGAAATCCACTAAAAGTTTTGTTTGGTTATCTTGCAATCCCGAGATAATCGTCTCCATGCTCCAAATCCATTTTAAAGCCATTTTTAAGGCATTTCGCGCATACATGAAATGAACACATTTTTCTCCAAAACTATAACAGATGCAAGCTTGTCCTGTTTGGTGGAGATGATATTTAATAAAATAAGTAGAAATCCACTAAAAGTTTTGTTTGGTTATCTTGCAATCCCGAGATAATCGTCTCCATGCTCCAAATCCATTTTAAAGCCATTTTTAAGGCATTTCGCGCATACATGAAATGAACACATTTTTCTCCAAAACTATAACAGATGCAAGCTTGTCCTGTTTGGTGGAGATGATATTTAATAAAATAAGTAGAAATCCACTAAAAGTTTTGTTTGGTTATCTTGCAATCCCGAGATAATCGTCTCCATGCTCCAAATCCATTTTAAAGCCATTTCAAAGGCATTTTGCGCATACATGAAATGAACACATTTTTCTCCAAAACTATAACACATGCAAGCTTGTCCTGTTTGGTGGAGATGATATTTAATAAAATAAGTAGAAATCCACTAAAAGTTTTGTTTGGTTATCTTGCAATCCCGAGATAATCGTCTCCATGCTCCAAATCCATTTTAAAGCCATTTTAAGGCATTTCGCGCATACATGAAATGAACACATTTTTCTCCAAAACTATAACAGATGCAAGCTTGTCCTGTTTGGTGGAGATGATATTTAATAAAATAAGTAGAAATCCACTAAAAGTTTTGTTTGGTTATCTTGCAATCCCGAGATAATCGTCTCCATGCTCCAAATCCATTTTAAAGCCATTTCAAAGGCATTTTGCGCATACATGAAATGAACACATTTTTCTCCAAAACTATAACACATGCAAGCTTGTCCTGTTTGGTGGAGATGATATTTAATAAAATAAGTAGAAATCCACTAAAAGTTTTGTTTGGTTATCTTGCAATCCCGAGATAATCGTCTCCATGCTCCAAATCCATTTTAAAGCCATTTTAAGGCATTTCGCGCATACATGAAATGAACACATTTTTCTCCAAAACTATAACAGATGCAAGCTTGTCCTGTTTGGTGGAGATGATATTTAATAAAATAAGTAGAAATCCACTAAAAGTTTTGTTTGGTTATCTTGCAATCCCGAGATAATCGTCTCCATGCTCCAAATCCATTTTAAAGCCATTTTTAAGGCATTTCGCGCATACATGAAATGAACACATTTTTCTCCAAAACTATAACAGATGCAAGCTTGTCCTGTTTGGTGGAGATGATATTTAATAAAATAAGTAGAAATCCACTAAAAGTTTTGTTTGGTTATCTTGCAATCCCGAGATAATCGTCTCCATGCTCCAAATCCATTTTAAAGTCATTTTTAAGGCATTTCGCGCATACATGAAATGAACACATTTTTCTCCAAAACTATAACAGATGCAAGCTTGTCCTGTTTGGTGGAGATGATATTTAATAAAATAAGTAGAAATCCACTAAAAGTTTTGTTTGGTTATCTTGCAATCCCGAGATAATCGTCTCCATGCTCCAAATCCATTTTAAAGCCATTTCAAAGGCATTTTGCGCATACATGAAATGAACACATTTTTCTCCAAAACTATAACACATGCAAGCTTGTCCTGTTTGGTGGAGATGATATTTAATAAAATAAGTAGAAATCCACTAAAAGTTTTGTTTGGTTATCTTGCAATCCCGAGATAATCGTCTCCATGCTCCAAATCCATTTTAAAGCCATTTTTAAGGCATTTCGCGCATACATGAAATGAACACATTTTTCTCCAAAACTATAACAGATGCAAGCTTGTCCTGTTTGGTGGAGATGATATTTAATAAAATAAGTAGAAATCCACTAAAAGTTTTGTTTGGTTATATTGCAATCCCGAGATAATCGTCTCCATGCTCCAAATCCATTTTAAAGCCATTTTTAAGGCATTTCGCGAATACATGAAATGAACACATTTTTCTCTAAAACTATAACAGATGCAAGCTTGTCCTGTTTGGTGGAGATGATATTTAATAAAATAAGTAGAAATCCACTAAAAGTTTTGTTTGGTTATCTTGCAATCCCGAGATAATCGTCTCCATGCTCCAAATCCATTTTAAAGCCATTTTTAAGGCATTTCGCGCATACATGAAATGAACACATTTTTCTCCAAAACTATAACAGATGCAAGCTTGTCCTGTTTGGTGGAGATGATATTTAATAAAATAAGTAGAAATCCACTAAAAGTTTTGTTTGGTTATCTTGCAATCCCGAGATAATCGTCTCCATGCTCCAAATCCATTTTAAAGCCATTTTTAAGGCATTTCGCGCATACATGAAATGAACACATTTTTCTCCAAAACTATAACAGATGCAAGCTTGTCCTGTTTGGTGGAGATGATATTTAATAAAATAAGTAGAAATCCACTAAAAGTTTTGTTTGGTTATCTTGCAATCCCGAGATAATCGTCTCCATGCTCCAAATCCATTTTAAAGCCATTTTTAAGGCATTTCGCGCATACATGAAATGAACACATTTTTCTCCAAAACTATAACAGATGCAAGCTTGTCCTGTTTGGTGGAGATAATATTTAATAAAATAAGTAGAAATCTACTAAAAGTTTCGTTTGTTTATATTGCCATCCTGAGATAATCGTCTCCATGCTCCAAATCCATTTTAAAGCCATTTCAAAGGCATTTTGCGCATACATGAAATGAACACATTTTTCTCCAAAACTATAACACATGCAAGCTTGTCCTGTTTGGTGGAGATGATATTTAATAAAATAAGTAGAAATCCACTAAAAGTTTTGTTTGGTTATCTTGCAATCCCGAGATAATCGTCTCCATGCTCCAAATCCATTTTAAAGCCATTTTTAAGGCATTTCGCGCATACATGAAATGAACACATTTTTCTCCAAAACTATAACAGATGCAAGCTTGTCCTGTTTGGTGGAGATGATATTTAATAAAATAAGTAGAAATCCACTAAAAGTTTTGTTTGGTTATCTTGCAATCCCGAGATAATCGTCTCCATGCTCCAAATCCATTTTAAAGCCATTTTTAAGGCATTTCGCGCATACATGAAATGAACACATTTTTCTCCAAAACTATAACAGATGCAAGCTTGTCCTGTTTGGTGGAGATGATATTTAATAAAATAAGTAGAAATCCACTAAAAGTTTTGTTTGGTTATCTTGCAATCCCGAGATAATCGTCTCCATGCTCCAAATCCATTTTAAAGCCATTTTTAAGGCATTTCGCGCATACATGAAATGAACACATTTTTCTCCAAAACTATAACAGATGCAAGCTTGTCCTGTTTGGTGGAGATGATATTTAATAAAATAAGTAGAAATCCACTAAAAGTTTTGTTTGGTTATCTTGCAATCCCGAGATAATCGTCTCCATGCTCCAAATCCATTTTAAAGCCATTTCAAAGGCATTTTGCGCATACATGAAATGAACACATTTTTCTCCAAAACTATAACACATGCAAGCTTGTCCTGTTTGGTGGAGATGATATTTAATAAAATAAGTAGAAATCCACTAAAAGTTTTGTTTGGTTATCTTGCAATCCCGAGATAATCGTCTCCATGCTCCAAATCCATTTTAAAGCCATTTTAAGGCATTTCGCGCATACATGAAATGAACACATTTTTCTCCAAAACTATAACAGATGCAAGCTTGTCCTGTTTGGTGGAGATGATATTTAATAAAATAAGTAGAAATCCACTAAAAGTTTTGTTTGGTTATCTTGCAATCCCGAGATAATCGTCTCCATGCTCCAAATCCATTTTAAAGCCATTTTTAAGGCATTTCGCGCATACATGAAATGAACACATTTTTCTCCAAAACTATAACAGATGCAAGCTTGTCCTGTTTGGTGGAGATGATATTTAATAAAATAAGTAGAAATCCACTAAAAGTTTTGTTTGGTTATCTTGCAATCCCGAGATAATCGTCTCCATGCTCCAAATCCATTTTAAAGTCATTTTTAAGGCATTTCGCGCATACATGAAATGAACACATTTTTCTCCAAAACTATAACAGATGCAAGCTTGTCCTGTTTGGTGGAGATGATATTTAATAAAATAAGTAGAAATCCACTAAAAGTTTTGTTTGGTTATCTTGCAATCCCGAGATAATCGTCTCCATGCTCCAAATCCATTTTAAAGCCATTTCAAAGGCATTTTGCGCATACATGAAATGAACACATTTTTCTCCAAAACTATAACACATGCAAGCTTGTCCTGTTTGGTGGAGATGATATTTAATAAAATAAGTAGAAATCCACTAAAAGTTTTGTTTGGTTATCTTGCAATCCCGAGATAATCGTCTCCATGCTCCAAATCCATTTTAAAGCCATTTTTAAGGCATTTCGCGCATACATGAAATGAACACATTTTTCTCCAAAACTATAACAGATGCAAGCTTGTCCTGTTTGGTGGAGATGATATTTAATAAAATAAGTAGAAATCCACTAAAAGTTTTGTTTGGTTATATTGCAATCCCGAGATAATCGTCTCCATGCTCCAAATCCATTTTAAAGCCATTTTTAAGGCATTTCGCGAATACATGAAATGAACACATTTTTCTCTAAAACTATAACAGATGCAAGCTTGTCCTGTTTGGTGGAGATGATATTTAATAAAATAAGTAGAAATCCACTAAAAGTTTTGTTTGGTTATCTTGCAATCCCGAGATAATCGTCTCCATGCTCCAAATCCATTTTAAAGCCATTTTTAAGGCATTTCGCGCATACATGAAATGAACACATTTTTCTCCAAAACTATAACAGATGCAAGCTTGTCCTGTTTGGTGGAGATGATATTTAATAAAATAAGTAGAAATCCACTAAAAGTTTTGTTTGGTTATCTTGCAATCCCGAGATAATCGTCTCCATGCTCCAAATCCATTTTAAAGCCATTTTTAAGGCATTTCGCGCATACATGAAATGAACACATTTTTCTCCAAAACTATAACAGATGCAAGCTTGTCCTGTTTGGTGGAGATGATATTTAATAAAATAAGTAGAAATCCACTAAAAGTTTTGTTTGGTTATCTTGCAATCCCGAGATAATCGTCTCCATGCTCCAAATCCATTTTAAAGCCATTTTTAAGGCATTTCGCGCATACATGAAATGAACACATTTTTCTCCAAAACTATAACAGATGCAAGCTTGTCCTGTTTAGTGGAGATGATATTTAATAAAATAAGTAGAAATCCACTAAAAGTTTTGTTTGGTTATCTTGCAATCCCGAGATAATCGTCTCCATGCTCCAAATCCATTTTAAAGCCATTTTTAAGGCATTTCGCGCATACATGAAATGAACACATTTTTCTCCAAAACTATAACAGATGCAAGCTTGTCCTGTTTGGTGGAGATAATATTTAATAAAATAAGTAGAAATCTACTAAAAGTTTCGTTTGTTTATATTGCCATCCTGAGATAATCGTCTCCATGCTCCAAATCCATTTTAAAGCCATTTCAAAGGCATTTTGCGCATACATGAAATGAAAACATTTTTCTCCAAAACTATAACACATGCAAGCTTGTCCTGTTTGGTGGAGATGATATTTAATAAAATAAGAAGAAATCCACTAAAAGTTTTGTTTGGTTATCTTGCAATCCCGAGATAATCGTCTCCATGCTCCAAATCCATTTTAAAGCCATTTTTAAGGCATTTCGCGCATACATGAAATGAACACATTTTTCTCCAAAACTATAACAGATGCAAGCTTGTCCTGTTTGGTGGAGATGATATTTAATAAAATAAGTAGAAATCCACTAAAAGTTTTGTTTGGTTATCTTGCAATCCCGAGATAATCGTCTCCATGCTCCAAATCCATTTTAAAGCCATTTTTAAGGCATTTCGCGCATACATGAAATGAACACATTTTTCTCCAAAACTATAACAGATGCAAGCTTGTCCTGTTTGGTGGAGATGATATTTAATAAAATAAGTAGAAATCCACTAAAAGTTTTGTTTGGTTATCTTGCAATCCCGAGATAATCGTCTCCATGCTCCAAATCCATTTTAAAGTCATTTTTAAGGCATTTCGCGCATACATGAAATGAACACATTTTTCTCCAAAACTATAACAGATGCAAGCTTGTCCTGTTTGGTGGAGATGATATTTAATAAAATAAGTAGAAATCCACTAAAAGTTTTGTTTGGTTATCTTGCAATCCCGAGATAATCGTCTCCATGCTCCAAATCCATTTTAAAGCCATTTCAAAGGCATTTTGCGCATACATGAAATGAACACATTTTTCTCCAAAACTATAACACATGCAAGCTTGTCCTGTTTGGTGGAGATGATATTTAATAAAATAAGTAGAAATCCTTTAAAAGTTTTGTTTGGTTATCTTGCAATCCCGAGATAATCGTCTCCATGCTCCAAATCCATTTTAAAGCCATTTTTAAGGCATTTCGCGCATACATGAAATGAACACATTTTTCTCCAAAACTATAACAGATGCAAGCTTGTCCTGTTTGGTGGAGATGATATTTAATAAAATAAGTAGAAATCCACTAAAAGTTTTGTTTGGTTATCTTGCAATCCCGAGATAATCGTCTCCATGCTCCAAATCCATTTTAAAGCCATTTTTAAGGCATTTCGCGCATACATGAAATGAACACATTTTTCTCCAAAACTATAACAGATGCAAGCTTGTCCTGTTTGGTGGAGATGATATTTAATAAAATAAGTAGAAATCCACTAAAAGTTTTGTTTGGTTATATTGCAATCCCGAGATAATCGTCTCCATGCTCCAAATCCATTTTAAAGCCATTTTTAAGGCATTTCGCGCATACATGAAATGAACACATTTTTCTCCAAAACTATAACAGATGCAAGCTTGTCCTGTTTGGTGGAGATGATATTTAATAAAATAAGTAGAAATCCACTAAAAGTTTTGTTTGGTTATCTTGCAATCCCGAGATAATCGTCTCCATGCTCCAAATCCATTTTAAAGCCATTTTTAAGGCATTTCGCGCATACATGAAATGAACACATTTTTCTCCAAAACTATAACAGATGCAAGCTTGTCCTGTTTGGTGGAGATGATATTTAATAAAATAAGTAGAAATCCACTAAAAGTTTTGTTTGGTTATCTTGCAATCCCGAGATAATCGTCTCCATGCTCCAAATCCATTTTAAAGCCATTTTTAAGGCATTTCGCGCATACATGAAATGAACACATTTTTCTCCAAAACTATAACAGATGCAAGCTTGTCCTGTTTGGTGGAGATGATATTTAATAAAATAAGTAGAAATCCACTAAAAGTTTTGTTTGGTTATATTGCAATCCCGAGATAATCGTCTCCATGCTCCAAATCCATTTTAAAGCCATTTTTAAGGCATTTCGCGCATACATGAAATGAACACATTTTTCTCCAAAACTATAACAGATGCAAGCTTGTCCTGTTTGGTGGAGATGATATTTAATAAAATAAGTAGAAATCCACTAAAAGTTTTGTTTGGTTATCTTGCAATCCCGAGATAATCGTCTCCATGCTCCAAATCCATTTTAAAGCCATTTTTAAGGCATTTCGCGCATACATGAAATGAACACATTTTTCTCCAAAACTATAACAGATGCAAGCTTGTCCTGTTTGGTGGAGATGATATTTAATAAAATAAGTAGAAATCTACTAAAAGTTTCGTTTGTTTATATTGCCATCCTGAGATAATCGTCTCCATGCTCCAAATCCATTTTAAAGCCATTTCAAAGGCATTTTGCGCATACATGAAATGAACACATTTTTCTCCAAAACTATAACACATGCAAGCTTGTCCTGTTTGGTGGAGATGATATTTAATAAAATAAGTAGAAATCCACTAAAAGTTTTGTTTGGTTATCTTGCAATCCCGAGATAATCGTCTCCATGCTCCAAATCCATTTTAAAGCCATTTTTAAGGCATTTCGCGCATACATGAAATGAACACATTTTTCTCCAAAACTATAACAGATGCAAGCTTGTCCTGTTTGGTGGAGATGATATTTAATAAAATAAGTAGAAATCCACTAAAAGTTTTGTTTGGTTATCTTGCAATCCCGAGATAATCGTCTCCATGCTCCAAATCCATTTTAAAGCCATTTTTAAGGCATTTCGCGCATACATGAAATGAACACATTTTTCTCCAAAACTATAACAGATGCAAGCTTGTCCTGTTTAGTGGAGATGATATTTAATAAAATAAGTAGAAATCCACTAAAAGTTTTGTTTGGTTATCTTGCAATCCCGAGATAATCGTCTCCATGCTCCAAATCCATTTTAAAGCCATTTTTAAGGCATTTCGCGCATACATGAAATGAACACATTTTTCTCCAAAACTATAACAGATGCAAGCTTGTCCTGTTTGGTGGAGATAATATTTAATAAAATAAGTAGAAATCTACTAAAAGTTTCGTTTGTTTATATTGCCATCCTGAGATAATCGTCTCCATGCTCCAAATCCATTTTAAAGCCATTTCAAAGGCATTTTGCGCATACATGAAATGAACACATTTTTCTCCCAAAACTATAACACATGCAAGCTTGTCCTGTTTGGTGGAGATGATATTTAATAAAATAAGAAGAAATCCACTAAAAGTTTTGTTTGGTTATCTTGCAATCCCGAGATAATCGTCTCCATGCTCCAAATCCATTTTAAAGCCATTTTTAAGGGCATTTCGCGCATACATGAAATGAACACATTTTTCTCCAAAACTATAACAGATGCAAGCTTGTCCTGTTTGGTGGAGATGATATTTAATAAAATAAGTAGAAATCCACTAAAAGTTTTTGTTTGGTTATCTTGCAATCCCGAGATAATCGTCTCCATGCTCCAAATCCATTTTAAAGCCATTTTTAAGGCATTTCGCGCATACATGAAATGAACACATTTTTCTCCAAAACTATAACAGATGCAAGCTTGTCCTGTTTGGTGGAGATGATATTTAATAAAATAAGTAGAAATCCACTAAAAGTTTTGTTTGGTTATCTTGCAATCCCGAGATAATCGTCTCCATGCTCCAAATCCATTTTAAAGTCATTTTTAAGGCATTTCGCGCATACATGGAAATGAACACATTTTCTCCAAAACTATAACAGATGCAAGCTTGTCCTGTTTGGTGGAGATGATATTTAATAAAATAAGTAGAAATCCACTAAAAGTTTTGTTTGGTTATCTTGCAATCCCGAGATAATCGTCTCCATGCTCCAAATCCATTTTAAAGCCATTTCAAAGGCATTTTGCGCATACATGAAATGAACACATTTTTCTCCAAAACTATAACACATGCAAGCTTGTCCTGTTTGGTGGAGATGATATTTAATAAAATAAGTAGAAATCCACTAAAAGTTTTGTTTGGTTATCTTGCAATCCCGAGATAATCGTCTCCATGCTCCAAATCCATTTTAAAGCCATTTTTAAGGCATTTCGCGCATACATGAAATGAACACATTTTTCTCCAAAACTATAACAGATGCAAGCTTGTCCTGTTTGGTGGAGATGATATTTAATAAAATAAGTAGAAATCCACTAAAAGTTTTGTTTGGTTATCTTGCAATCCCGAGATAAATCGTCTCCATGCTCCAAATCCATTTTAAAGCCATTTTTAAGGCATTTCGCGCATACATGAAATGAACACATTTTTCTCCAAAACTATAACAGATGCAAGCTTGTCCTGTTTGGTGGAGATGATATTTAATAAAATAAGTAGAAATCCACTAAAAGTTTTGTTTGGTTATCTTGCAATCCCGAGATAATCGTCTCCATGCTCCAAATCCATTTTAAAAGCCATTTTTAAGGCATTTCGCGCATACATGAAATGAACACATTTTTCTCCAAAACTATAACAGATGCAAGCTTGTCCTGTTTGGTGGAGATGATATTTAATAAAATAAGTAGAAATCCACTAAAAGTTTTGTTTGGTTATCTTGCAATCCCGAGATAATCGTCTCCATGCTCCAAATCCATTTTAAAGCCATTTTTTAAGGCATTTCGCGCATACATGAAATGAACACATTTTTCTCCAAAACTATAACAGATGCAAGCTTGTCCTGTTTGGTGGAGATGATATTTAATAAAATAAGTAGAAATCCACTAAAAGTTTTGTTTGGTTATCTTGCAATCCCGAGATAATCGTCTCCATGCTCCAAATCCATTTTAAAGCCATTTCAAAGGCATTTTGCGCATACATGAAATGAACACATTTTTCTCCAAACTATAACACATGCAAGCTTGTCCTGTTTGGTGGAGATGATATTTAATAAAATAAGTAGAAATCCTTTAAAAGTTTTGTTTGGTTATCTTGCAATCCCGAGATAATCGTCTCCATGCTCCAAATCCATTTTAAAGCCATTTTTAAGGCATTTCGCGCATACATGAAATGAACACATTTTTCTCCAAAACTATAACAGATGCAAGCTTGTCCTGTTTGGTGGAGATGATATTTAATAAAATAAGTAGAAATCCACTAAAAGTTTTGTTTGGTTATCTTGCAATCCCGAGATAATCGTCTCCATGCTCCAAATCCATTTTAAAGCCATTTTTAAGGCATTTCGCGCATACATGAAATGAACACATTTTTTCTCCAAAACTATAACAGATGCAAGCTTGTCCTGTTTGGTGGAGATGATATTTAATAAAATAAGTAGAAATCCACTAAAAGTTTTGTTTGGTTATCTTGCAATCCCGAGATAATCGTCTCCATGCTCCAAATCCATTTTAAAGCCATTTTTAAGGCATTTCGCGCATACATGAAATGAACACATTTTTCTCCAAAACTATAACAGATGCAAGCTTGTCCTGTTTGGTGGAGATGATATTTAATAAAATAAGTAGAAATCCACTAAAAGTTTTGTTTGGTTATATTGCAATCCCGAGATAATCGTCTCCATGCTCCAAATCCATTTTAAAGCCATTTTTAAGGCATTTCGCGCATACATGAAATGAACACATTTTTCTCCAAAACTATAACAGATGCAAGCTTGTCCTGTTTGGTGGAGATGATATTTAATAAAATAAGTAGAAATCCACTAAAAGTTTTGTTTGGTTATCTTGCAATCCCGAGATATAATCGTCTCCATGCTCCAAATCCATTTTAAAGCCATTTTTAAGGCATTTCGCGCATACATGAAATGAACACATTTTTCTCCAAAACTATAACAGATGCAAGCTTGTCCTGTTTGGTGGAGATGATATTTAATAAAATAAGTAGAAATCTACTAAAAGTTTCGTTTGTTTATATTGCCATCCTGAGATAATCGTCTCCATGCTCCAAATCCATTTTAAAGCCATTTTTAAGGCATTTCGCGCATTACATGAAATGAACACATTTTTCTCCAAAACTATAACAGATGCAAGCTTGTCCTGTTTGGTGGAGATGATATTTAATAAAATAAGTAGAAATCCACTAAAAGTTTTGTTTGGTTATCTTGCAATCCCGAGATAATCGTCTCCATGCTCCAAATCCATTTTAAAGCCATTTTTAAGGCATTTCGCGCATACATGAAATGAACACATTTTTCTCCAAAACTATAACAGATGCAAGCTTGTCCTGTTTAGTGGAGATGATATTTAATAAAATAAGTAGAAATCCACTAAAAGTTTTGTTGGTTATCTTGCAATCCCGAGATAATCGTCTCCATGCTCCAAATCCATTTTAAAGCCATTTTTAAGGCATTTCGCGCATACATGAAATGAACACATTTTTCTCCAAAACTATAACAGATGCAAGCTTGTCCTGTTTGGTGGAGATAATATTTAATAAAATAAGTAGAAATCTACTAAAAGTTTCGTTTGTTTATATTGCCATCCTGAGATAATCGTCTCCATGCTCCAAATCCATTTTAAAGCCATTTCAAAGGCATTTTGCGCATACATGAAATGAA
>NW_027442536.1:0-103804 GCF_048569485.1 Anomaloglossus baeobatrachus | reverse complement strand
AAATATCATCTCCACCAAACAGGACAAGCTTGCATCTGTTATAGTTTTGGAGAAAAATGTGTTCATTTCATGTATGCGCGAAATGCCTTAAAAATGGCTTTAAAATGGATTTGGAGCATGGAGACGATTATCTCGGGATTGCAAGATAACCAAACAAAACTTTTAGTGGATTTCTACTTATTTTATTAAATATCATCTCCACCAAACAGGACAAGCTTGCATCTGTTATAGTTTTGGAGAAAAATGTGTTCATTTCATGTATGCGCGAAATGCCTTAAAAATGGCTTTAAAATGGATTTGGAGCATGGAGACGATTATCTCGGGATTGCAAGATAACCAAACAAAACTTTTAGTGGATTTCTACTTATTTTATTAAATATCATCTCCACCAAACAGGACAAGCTTGCATGTGTTATAGTTTTGGAGAAAAATGTGTTCATTTCATGTATGCGCAAAATGCCTTTGAAATGGCTTTAAAATGGATTTGGAGCATGGAGACGATTCTCTCAGGATGGCAATATAAACAAACGAAACTTTTAGTAGATTTCTACTTATTTTATTAAATATTATCTCCACCAAACAGGACAAGCTTGCATCTGTTATAGTTTTGGAGAAAAATGTGTTCATTTCATGTATGCGCGAAATGCCTTAAAAATGGCTTTAAAATGGATTTGGAGCATGGAGACGATTATCTCGGGATTGCAAGATAACCAAACAAAACTTTTAGTGGATTTCTACTTATTTTATTAAATATCATCTCCAGCAAACAGGACAAGCTTGCATCTGTTATAGTTTTGGAGAAAAATGTGTTCATTTCATGTATGCGCGAAATGCCTTAAAAATGGCTTTAAAATGGATTTGGAGCATGGAGACGATTATCTCGGGATTGCAAGATAACCAAGCAAAACTTTTAGTGGATTTCTACTTATTTTATTAAATATCATCTCCACCAAACAGGACAAGCTTGCATCTGTTATAGTTTTGGAGAAAAATGTGTTCATTTCATGTATGCGCGAAATGCCTTAAAAATGGCTTTAAAATGGATTTGGAGCATGGAGACGATTATCTCGGGATTGCAAGATAACCAAACAAAACTTTTAGTGGATTTCTACTTATTTTATTAAATATCATCTCCACCAAACAGGACAAGCTTGCATCTGTTATAGTTTTGGAGAAAAATGTGTTCATTTCATGTATGCGCGAAATGCCTTAAAAATGGCTTTAAAATGGATTTGGAGCATGGAGACGATTATCTCGGGATTGCAAGATAACCAAACAAAACTTTTAGTGGATTTCTACTTATTTTATTAAATATCATCTCCACCAAACAGGACAAGCTTGCATGTGTTATAGTTTTGGAGAAAAATGTGTTCATTTCATGTATGCGCAAAATGCCTTTGAAATGGCTTTAAAATGGATTTGGAGCATGGAGACGATTATCTCGGGATTGCAAGATAACCAAACAAAACTTTTAGTGGATTTCTACTTATTTTATTAAATATCATCTCCACCAAACAGGACAAGCTTGCATCTGTTATAGTTTTGGAGAAAAATGTGTTCATTTCATGTATGCGCGAAATGCCTTAAAAAAGGCTTTAAAATGGATTTGGAGCATGGAGACGATTATCTCGGGATTGCAAGATAACCAAACAAAACTTTTAGTGGATTTCTACTTATTTTATTAAATATCATCTCCACCAAACAGGACAAGCTTGCATGTGTTATAGTTTTGGAGAAAAATGTGTTCATTTCATGTATGCGCAAAATGCCTTTGAAATGGCTTTAAAATGGATTTGGAGCATGGAGACGATTATCTCAGGATGGCAATATAAACAAACGAAACTTTTAGTAGATTTCTACTTATTTTATTAAATATTATCTCCACCAAACAGGACAAGCTTGCATCTGTTATAGTTTTGGAGAAAAATGTGTTCATTTCATGTATGCGCGAAATGCCTTAAAAATGGCTTTAAAATGGATTTGGAGCATGGAGACGATTATCTCGGGATTGCAAGATAACCAAACAAAACTTTTAGTGGATTTCTACTTATTTTATTAAATATCATCTCAACCAAACAGGACAAGCTTGCATCTGTTATAGTTTTGGAGAAAAATGTGTTCATTTCATGTATGCGCGAAATGCCTTAAAAATGGCTTTAAAATGGATTTGGAGCATGGAGACGATTATCTCGGGATTGCAAGATAACCAAACAAAACTTTTAGTGGATTTCTACTTATTTTATTAAATATCATCTCCACCAAACAGGACAAGCTTGCATGTGTTATAGTTTTGGAGAAAAATGTGTTAATTTCATGTATGCGCAAAATGCCTTTGAAATGGCTTTAAAATGGATTTGGAGCATGGAGACGATTATCTCAGGATGGCAATATAAACAAACGAAACTTTTAGTAGATTTCTACTTATTTTATTAAATATTATCTCCACCAAACAGGACAAGCTTGCATCTGTTATAGTTTTGGAGAAAAATGTGTTCATTTCATGTATGCGCGAAATGCCTTAAAAATGGCTTTAAAATGGATTTGGAGCATGGAGACGATTATCTCGGGATTGCAAGATAACCAAACAAAACTTTTAGTGGATTTCTACTTATTTTATTAAATATCATCTCCACCAAACAGGACAAGCTTGCATGTTATAGTTTTGGAGAAAAATGTGTTCATTTCATGTATGCGCGAAATGCCTTAAAAATGGCTTTAAAATGGATTTGGAGCATGGAGACGATTATCTCGGGATTGCAAGATAACCAAACAAAACTTTTAGTGGATTTCTACTTATTTTATTAAATATCATCTCCACCAAACAGGACAAGCTTGCATCTGTTATAGTTTTGGAGAAAAATGTGTTCATTTCATGTATGCGCGAAATGCCTTAAAAATGGCTTTAAAATGGATTTGGAGCATGGAGACGATTATCTCGGGATTGCAAGATAACCAAACAAAACTTTTAGTGGATTTCTACTTATTTTATTAAATATCATCTCCACCAAACAGGACAAGCTTGCATCTGTTATAGTTTTGGAGAAAAATGTGTTCATTTCATGTATGCGCAAAATGCCTTAAAAATGGCTTTAAAATGGATTTGGAGCATGGAGACGATTATCTCGGGATTGCAAGATAACCAAACAAAACTTTTAGTGGATTTCTACTTATTTTATTAAATATCATCTCCACCAAACAGGACAAGCTTGCATCTGTTATAGTTTTGGAGAAAAATGTGTTCATTTCATGTATGCGCGAAATGCCTTAAAAATGGCTTTAAAATGGATTTGGAGCATGGAGACGATTATCTCGGGATTGCAATATAACCAAACAAAACTTTTAGTGGATTTCTACTTATTTTATTAAATATCATCTCCACCAAACAGGACAAGCTTGCATCTGTTATAGTTTTGGAGAAAAATGTGTTCATTTCATGTATGCGCGAAATGCCTTAAAAATGGCTTTAAAATGGATTTGGAGCATGGAGACGATTATCTCGGGATTGCAAGATAACCAAACAAAACTTTTAGTGGATTTCTACTTATTTTATTAACTATCATCTCCACCAAACAGGACAAGCTTGCATCTGTTATAGTTTTGGAGAAAAATGTGTTCATTTCATGTATGCGCGAAATGCCTTAAAAATGGCTTTAAAATGGATTTGGAGCATGGAGACGATTATCTCGGGATTGCAAGATAACCAAACAAAACTTTTAGTGGATTTCTACTTATTTTATTAAATATCATCTCCACCAAACAGGACAAGCTTGCATCTGTTATAGTTTTGGAGAAAAATGTGTTCATTTCATGTATGCGCGAAATGCCTTAAAAATGGCTTTAAAATGGATTTGGAGCATGGAGACGATTATCTCGGGATTGCAAGATAACCAAACAAAACTTTTAGTGGATTTCTACTTATTTTATTAAATATCATCTCCACCAAACAGGACAAGCTTGCATGTGTTATAGTTTTGGAGAAAAATGTGTTCATTTCATGTATGCGCAAAATGCCTTTGAAATGGCTTTAAAATGGATTTGGAGCATGGAGACGATTATCTCGGGATTGCAAGATAACCAAACAAAACTTTTAGTGGATTTCTACTTATTTTATTAAATATCATCTCCACCAAACAGGACAAGCTTGCATCTGTTATAGTTTTGGAGAAAAATGTGTTCATTTCATGTATGCGCGAAATGCCTTAAAAATGGCTTTAAAATGGATTTGGAGCATGGAGACGATTATCTCGGGATTGCAAGATAACCAAACAAAACTTTTAGTGGATTTCTACTTATTTTATTAAATATCATCTCCACCAAACAGGACAAGCTTGCATCTGTTATAGTTTTGGAGAAAAATGTGTTCATTTCATGTATGCGCGAAATGCCTTAAAAATGGCTTTAAAATGGATTTGGAGCATGGAGACGATTATCTCGGGATTGCAAGATAACCAAACAAAACTTTTAGTGGATTTCTACTTATTTTATTAAATATCATCTCCACCAAACAGGACAAGCTTGCATCTGTTATAGTTTTGGAGAAAAATGTGTTCATTTCATGTATGCGCGAAATGCCTTAAAAATGGCTTTACAATGGATTTGGAGCATGGAGACGATTATCTCGGGATTGCAAGATAACCAAACAAAACTTTTAGTGGATTTCTACTTATTTTATTAAATATCATCTCCACCAAACAGGACAAGCTTGCATCTGTTATAGTTTTGGAGAAAAATGTGTTCATTTCATGTATGCGCGAAATGCCTTAAAAATGGCTTTAAAATGGATTTGGAGCATGGAGACGATTATCTCGGGATTGCAAGATAACCAAACAAAACTTTTAGTGGATTTCTACTTATTTTATTAAATATCATCTCCACCAAACAGGACAAGCTTGCATGTGTTATAGTTTTGGAGAAAAATGTGTTCATTTCATGTATGCGCAAAATGCCTTTGAAATGGCTTTAAAATGGATTTGGAGCATGGAGACGATTATCTCGGGATTGCAAGATAACCAAACAAAACTTTTAGTGGATTTCTACTTATTTTATTAAATATCATCTCCACCAAACAGGACAAGCTTGCATCTGTTATAGTTTTGGAGAAAAATGTGTTCATTTCATGTATGCGCGAAATACCTTAAAAATGGCTTTAAAATGGATTTGGAGCATGGAGACGATTATCTCGGGATTGCAAGATAACCAAACAAAACTTTTAGTGGATTTCTACTTATTTTATTAAATATCATCTCCACCAAACAGGACAAGCTTGCATCTGTTATAGTTTTGGAGAAAAATGTGTTCATTTCATGTATGCGCGAAATGCCTTAAAAATGGCTTTAAAATGGATTTGGAGCATGGAGACGATTATCTCGGGATTGCAAGATAACCAAACAAAACTTTTAGTGGATTTCTACTTATTTTATTAAATATCATCTCCACCAAACAGGACAAGCTTGCATCTGTTATAGTTTTGGAGAAAAATGTGTTCATTTCATGTATGCGCGAAATGCCTTAAAAATGGCTTTAAAATGGATTTGGAGCATGGAGACGATTATCTCGGGATTGCAAGATAACCAAACAAAACTTTTAGTGGATTTCTACTTATTTTATTAAATATCATCTCCACCAAACAGGACAAGCTTGCATCTGTTATAGTTTTGGAGAAAAATGTGTTCATTTCATGTATGCGCGAAATGCCTTAAAAATGGCTTTAAAATGGATTTGCAGCATGGAGACGATTATCTCGGGATTGCAATATAACCAAACAAAACTTTTAGTAGATTTCTACTTATTTTATTAAATATCATCTCCACCAAACAGGACAAGCTTGCATCTGTTATAGTTTTGGAGAAAAATGTGTTCATTTCATGTATGCGCGAAATGCCTTAAAAATGGCTTTAAAATGGATTTGGAGCATGGAGACGATTATCTCGGGATTGCAAGATAACCAAACAAAACTTTTAGTGGATTTCCACTTATTTTATTAAATATCATCTCCACCAAACAGGACAAGCTTGCATCTGTTATAGTTTTGGAGAAAAATGTGTTCATTTCATGTATGCGCGAAATGCCTTAAAAATGGCTTTAAAATGGATTTGGAGCATGGAGACGATTATCTCGGGATTGCAAGATAACCAAACAAAACTTTTAGTGGATTTCTACTTATTTTATTAAATATCATCTCCACCAAACAGGACAAGCTTGCATCTGTTATAGTTTTGGAGAAAAATGTGTTCATTTCATGTATGCGCAAAATGCCTTTGAAATGGCTTTAAAATGGATTTGGAGCATGGAGACGATTATCTCGGGATTGCAAGATAACCAAACAAAACTTTTAGTTGATTTCTACTTATTTTATTAAATATCATCTCCACCAAACAGGACAAGCTTGCATCTGTTATGGTTTTGGAGAAAAATGTGTTCATTTCATGTATGCGCGAAATACCTTAAAAATGGCTTTAAAATGGATTTGGAGCATGGAGACGATTATCTCGGGATTGCAAGATAACCAAACAAAACTTTTAGTGGATTTCTACTTATTTTATTAAATATCATCTCCACCAAACAGGACAAGCTTGCATCTGTTATAGTTTTGGAGAAAAATGTGTTCATTTCATGTATGCGCGAAATGCCTTAAAAATGGCTTTAAAATGGATTTGGAGCATGGAGACGATTATCTCGGGATTGCAAGATAACCAAACAAAACTTTTAGTGGATTTCTACTTATTTTATTAAATATCATCTCCACCAAACAGGACAAGCTTGCATCTGTTATAGTTTTGGAGAAAAATGTGTTCATTTCATGTATGCGCGAAATGCCTTAAAAATGGCTTTAAAATGGATTTGGAGCATGGAGACGATTATCTCGGGATTGCAAGATAACCAAACAAAACTTTTAGTGGATTTCTACTTATTTTATTAAATATCATCTCCACCAAACAGGACAAGCTTGCATCTGTTATAGTTTTGGAGAAAAATGTGTTCATTTCATGTATGCGCGAAATGCCTTAAAAATGGCTTTAAAATGGATTTGCAGCATGGAGACGATTATCTCGGGATTGCAATATAACCAAACAAAACTTTTAGTAGATTTCTACTTATTTTATTAAATATCATCTCCACCAAACAGGACAAGCTTGCATCTGTTATAGTTTTGGAGAAAAATGTGTTCATTTCATGTATGCGCGAAATGCCTTAAAAATGGCTTTAAAATGGATTTGGAGCATGGAGACGATTATCTCGGGATTGCAAGATAACCAAACAAAACTTTTAGTGGATTTCCACTTATTTTATTAAATATCATCTCCACCAAACAGGACAAGCTTGCATCTGTTATAGTTTTGGAGAAAAATGTGTTCATTTCATGTATGCGCGAAATGCCTTAAAAATGGCTTTAAAATGGATTTGGAGCATGGAGACGATTATCTCGGGATTGCAAGATAACCAAACAAAACTTTTAGTGGATTTCTACTTATTTTATTAAATATCATCTCCACCAAACAGGACAAGCTTGCATCTGTTATAGTTTTGGAGAAAAATGTGTTCATTTCATGTATGCGCGAAATGCCTTAAAAATGGCTTTAAAATGGATTTGGAGCATGGAGACGATTATCTCGGGATTGCAAGATAACCAAACAAAACTTTTAGTGGATTTCTACTTATTTTATTAAATATCATCTCCACCAAACAGGACAAGCTTGCATGTGCTATAGTTTTGGAGAAAAATGTGTTCATTTCATGTATGCGCAAAATGCCTTTGAAATGGCTTTAAAATGGATTTGGAGCATGGAGACGATTATCTCGGGATTGCAAGATAACCAAACAAAACTTTTAGTGGATTTCTACTTATTTTATTAAATATCATCTCCACCAAACAGGACAAGCTTGCATCTGTTATAGTTTTGGAGAAAAATGTGTTCATTTCATGTATGCGCGAAATGCCTTAAAAATGGCTTTAAAATGGATTTGGAGCATGGAGACGATTATCTCGGGATTGCAAGATAACCAAACAAAACTTTTAGTGGATTTCTACTTATTTTATTAAATATCATCTCCACCAAACAGGACAAGCTTGCATCTGTTATAGTTTTGGAGAAAAATGTGTTCATTTCATGTATGCGCGAAATGCCTTAAAAATGGCTTTAAAATGGATTTGGAGCATGGAGACGATTATCTCGGGATTGCAAGATAACCAAACAAAACTTTTAGTGGATTTCTACTTATTTTATTAAATATCATCTCCACCAAACAGGACAAGCTTGCATCTGTTATAGTTTTGGAGAAAAATGTGTTCATTTCATGTATGCGCGAAATGCCTTAAAAATGGCTTTAAAATGGATTTGGAGCATGGAGACGATTATCTCGGGATTGCAAGATAACCAAACAAAACTTTTAGTGGATTTCTACTTATTTTATTAAATATCATCTCCACCAAACAGGACAAGCTTGCATCTGTTATAGTTTTGGAGAAAAATGTGTTCATTTCATGTATGCGCGAAATGCCTTAAAAATGGCTTTAAAATGGATTTGCAGCATGGAGACGATTATCTCGGGATTGCAATATAACCAAACAAAACTTTTAGTAGATTTCTACTTATTTTATTAAATATCATCTCCACCAAACAGGACAAGCTTGCATCTGTTATAGTTTTGGAGAAAAATGTGTTCATTTCATGTATGCGCGAAATGCCTTAAAAATGGCTTTAAAATGGATTTGGAGCATGGAGACGATTATCTCGGGATTGCAAGATAACCAAACAAAACTTTTAGTGGATTTCCACTTATTTTATTAAATATCATCTCCACCAAACAGGACAAGCTTGCATCTGTTATAGTTTTGGAGAAAAATGTGTTCATTTCATGTATGCGCGAAATGCCTTAAAAATGGCTTTAAAATGGATTTGGAGCATGGAGACGATTATCTCGGGATTGCAAGATAACCAAACAAAACTTTTAGTGGATTTCTACTTATTTTATTAAATATCATCTCCACCAAACAGGACAAGCTTGCATCTGTTAAAGTTTTGGAGAAAAATGTGTTCATTTCATGTATGCGCGAAATGCCTTAAAAATGGCTTTAAAATGGATTTGGAGCATGGAGACGATTATCTCGGGATTGCAAGATAACCAAACAAAACTTTTAGTGGATTTCTACTTATTTTATTAAATATCATCTCCACCAAACAGGACAAGCTTGCATGTGCTATAGTTTTGGAGAAAAATGTGTTCATTTCATGTATGCGCAAAATGCCTTTGAAATGTCTTTAAAATGGATTTGGAGCATGGAGACGATTATCTCGGGATTGCAAGATAACCAAACAAAACTTTTAGTGGATTTCTACTTATTTTATTAAATATCATCTCCACCAAACAGGACAAGCTTGCATCTGTTATAGTTTTGGAGAAAAATGTGTTCATTTCATGTATGCGCGAAATGCCTTAAAAATGGCTTTAAAATGGATTTGGAGCATGGAGACGATTATCTCGGGATTGCAAGATAACCAAACAAAACTTTTAGTGGATTTCTACTTATTTTATTAAATATCATCTCCACCAAACAGGACAAGCTTGCATCTGTTATAGTTTTGGAGAAAAATGTGTTCATTTCATGTATGCGCGAAATGCCTTAAAAATGGCTTTAAAATGGATTTGGAGATTGGAGACGATTATCTCGGGATTGCAAGATAACCAAACAAAACTTTTAGTGGATTTCTACTTATTTTATTAAATATCATCTCCACCAAACAGGACAAGCTTGCATCTGTTATAGTTTTGGAGAAAAATGTGTTCATTTCATGTATGCGCGAAATGCCTTAAAAATGGCTTTAAAATGGATTTGGAGCATGGAGACGATTATCTCGGGATTGCAAGATGACCAAACAAAACTTTTAGTGGATTTCTACTTATTTTATTAAATGTCATCTCCACCAAACAGGACAAGCTTGCATGTGTTATAGTTTTGGAGAAAAATGTGTTCATTTCATGTATGCGCAAAATGCCTTTGAAATGGCTTTAAAATGGATTTGGAGCATGG
This sequence comes from Anomaloglossus baeobatrachus, assembly GCF_048569485.1. Classification (NCBI taxonomy): domain Eukaryota; kingdom Metazoa; phylum Chordata; class Amphibia; order Anura; family Aromobatidae; genus Anomaloglossus; species Anomaloglossus baeobatrachus. The sequence goes on along the minus strand of NW_027442536.1, from coordinate 93,774 downwards.
AGACGATTATCTCAGGATGGCAATATAAACAAACGAAACTTTTAGTAGATTTCTACTTATTTTATTAAATATTATCTCCACCAAACAGGACAAGCTTGCATCTGTTATAGTTTTGGAGAAAAATGTGTTCATTTCATGTATGCGCGAAATGCCTTAAAAATGGCTTTAAAATGGATTTGGAGCATGGAGACGATTATCTCGGGATTGCAAGATAACCAAACAAAACTTTTAGTGGATTTCTACTTATTTTATTAAATATCATCTCCACCAAACAGGACAAGCTTGCATCTGTTATAGTTTTGGAGAAAAATGTGTTCATTTCATGTATGCGCGAAATGCCTTAAAAATGGCTTTAAAATGGATTTGGAGCATGGAGACGATTATCTCGGGATTGCAAGATAACCAAACAAAACTTTTAGTGGATTTCTACTTATTTTATTAAATATCATCTCCACCAAACAGGACAAGCTTGCATCTGTTATAGTTTTGGAGAAAAATGTGTTCATTTCATGTATGCGCGAAATGCCTTAAAAATGGCTTTAAAATGGATTTGGAGCATGGAGACGATTATCTCGGGATTGCAAGATAACCAAACAAAACTTTTAGTGGATTTCTACTTATTTTATTAAATATCATCTCCACCAAACAGGACAAGCTTGCATCTGTTATAGTTTTGGAGAAAAATGTGTTCATTTCATGTATGCGCGAAATGCCTTAAAAATGGCTTTAAAATGGATTTGCAGCATGGAGACGATTATCTCGGGATTGCAATATAACCAAACAAAACTTTTAGTAGATTTCTACTTATTTTATTAAATATCATCTCCACCAAACAGGACAAGCTTGCATCTGTTATAGTTTTGGAGAAAAATGTGTTCATTTCATGTATGCGCGAAATGCCTTAAAAATGGCTTTAAAATGGATTTGGAGCATGGAGACGATTATCTCGGGATTGCAAGATAACCAAACAAAACTTTTAGTGGATTTCCACTTATTTTATTAAATATCATCTCCACCAAACAGGACAAGCTTGCATCTGTTATAGTTTTGGAGAAAAATGTGTTCATTTCATGTATGCGCGAAATGCCTTAAAAATGGCTTTAAAATGGATTTGGAGCATGGAGACGATTATCTCGGGATTGCAAGATAACCAAACAAAACTTTTAGTGGATTTCTACTTATTTTATTAAATATCATCTCCACCAAACAGGACAAGCTTGCATCTGTTATAGTTTTGGAGAAAAATGTGTTCATTTCATGTATGCGCGAAATGCCTTAAAAATGGCTTTAAAATGGATTTGGAGCATGGAGACGATTATCTCGGGATTGCAAGATAACCAAACAAAACTTTTAGTGGATTTCTACTTATTTTATTAAATATCATCTCCACCAAACAGGACAAGCTTGCATGTGCTATAGTTTTGGAGAAAAATGTGTTCATTTCATGTATGCGCAAAATGCCTTTGAAATGGCTTTAAAATGGATTTGGAGCATGGAGACGATTATCTCGGGATTGCAAGATAACCAAACAAAACTTTTAGTGGATTTCTACTTATTTTATTAAATATCATCTCCACCAAACAGGACAAGCTTGCATCTGTTATAGTTTTGGAGAAAAATGTGTTCATTTCATGTATGCGCGAAATGCCTTAAAAATGGCTTTAAAATGGATTTGGAGCATGGAGACGATTATCTCGGGATTGCAAGATAACCAAACAAAACTTTTAGTGGATTTCTACTTATTTTATTAAATATCATCTCCACCAAACAGGACAAGCTTGCATCTGTTATAGTTTTGGAGAAAAATGTGTTCATTTCATGTATGCGCGAAATGCCTTAAAAATGGCTTTAAAATGGATTTGGAGCATGGAGACGATTATCTCGGGATTGCAAGATAACCAAACAAAACTTTTAGTGGATTTCTACTTATTTTATTAAATATCATCTCCACCAAACAGGACAAGCTTGCATCTGTTATAGTTTTGGAGAAAAATGTGTTCATTTCATGTATGCGCGAAATGCCTTAAAAATGGCTTTAAAATGGATTTGGAGCATGGAGACGATTATCTCGGGATTGCAAGATAACCAAACAAAACTTTTAGTGGATTTCTACTTATTTTATTAAATATCATCTCCACCAAACAGGACAAGCTTGCATCTGTTATAGTTTTGGAGAAAAATGTGTTCATTTCATGTATGCGCGAAATGCCTTAAAAATGGCTTTAAAATGGATTTGCAGCATGGAGACGATTATCTCGGGATTGCAATATAACCAAACAAAACTTTTAGTAGATTTCTACTTATTTTATTAAATATCATCTCCACCAAACAGGACAAGCTTGCATCTGTTATAGTTTTGGAGAAAAATGTGTTCATTTCATGTATGCGCGAAATGCCTTAAAAATGGCTTTAAAATGGATTTGGAGCATGGAGACGATTATCTCGGGATTGCAAGATAACCAAACAAAACTTTTAGTGGATTTCCACTTATTTTATTAAATATCATCTCCACCAAACAGGACAAGCTTGCATCTGTTATAGTTTTGGAGAAAAATGTGTTCATTTCATGTATGCGCGAAATGCCTTAAAAATGGCTTTAAAATGGATTTGGAGCATGGAGACGATTATCTCGGGATTGCAAGATAACCAAACAAAACTTTTAGTGGATTTCTACTTATTTTATTAAATATCATCTCCACCAAACAGGACAAGCTTGCATCTGTTAAAGTTTTGGAGAAAAATGTGTTCATTTCATGTATGCGCGAAATGCCTTAAAAATGGCTTTAAAATGGATTTGGAGCATGGAGACGATTATCTCGGGATTGCAAGATAACCAAACAAAACTTTTAGTGGATTTCTACTTATTTTATTAAATATCATCTCCACCAAACAGGACAAGCTTGCATGTGCTATAGTTTTGGAGAAAAATGTGTTCATTTCATGTATGCGCAAAATGCCTTTGAAATGTCTTTAAAATGGATTTGGAGCATGGAGACGATTATCTCGGGATTGCAAGATAACCAAACAAAACTTTTAGTGGATTTCTACTTATTTTATTAAATATCATCTCCACCAAACAGGACAAGCTTGCATCTGTTATAGTTTTGGAGAAAAATGTGTTCATTTCATGTATGCGCGAAATGCCTTAAAAATGGCTTTAAAATGGATTTGGAGCATGGAGACGATTATCTCGGGATTGCAAGATAACCAAACAAAACTTTTAGTGGATTTCTACTTATTTTATTAAATATCATCTCCACCAAACAGGACAAGCTTGCATCTGTTATAGTTTTGGAGAAAAATGTGTTCATTTCATGTATGCGCGAAATGCCTTAAAAATGGCTTTAAAATGGATTTGGAGATTGGAGACGATTATCTCGGGATTGCAAGATAACCAAACAAAACTTTTAGTGGATTTCTACTTATTTTATTAAATATCATCTCCACCAAACAGGACAAGCTTGCATCTGTTATAGTTTTGGAGAAAAATGTGTTCATTTCATGTATGCGCGAAATGCCTTAAAAATGGCTTTAAAATGGATTTGGAGCATGGAGACGATTATCTCGGGATTGCAAGATGACCAAACAAAACTTTTAGTGGATTTCTACTTATTTTATTAAATGTCATCTCCACCAAACAGGACAAGCTTGCATGTGTTATAGTTTTGGAGAAAAATGTGTTCATTTCATGTATGCGCAAAATGCCTTTGAAATGGCTTTAAAATGGATTTGGAGCATGGAGACGATTATCTCAGGATGGCAATATAAACAAACGAAACTTTTAGTAGATTTCTACTTATTTTATTAAATATTATCTCCACCAAACAGGACAAGCTTGCATCTGTTATAGTTTTGGAGAAAAATGTGTTCATTTCATGTATGCGCGAAATGCCTTAAAAATGGCTTTAAAATGGATTTGGAGCATGGAGACGATTATCTCGGGATTGCAAGATAACCAAACAAAACTTTTAGTGGATTTCTACTTATTTTATTAAATATCATCTCCACCAAACAGGACAAGCTTGCATCTGTTATAGTTTTGGAGAAAAATGTGTTCATTTCATGTATGCGCGAAATGCCTTAAAAATGGCTTTAAAATGGATTTGGAGCATGGAGACGATTATCTCGGGATTGCAAGATAACCAAACAAAACTTTTAGTGGATTTCTACTTATTTTATTAAATATCATCTCCACCAAACAGGACAAGCTTGCATCTGTTATAGTTTTGGAGAAAAATGTGTTCATTTCATGTATGCGCGAAATGCCTTAAAAATGGCTTTAAAATGGATTTGGAGCATGGAGACGATTATCTCGGGATTGCAAGATAACCAAACAAAACTTTTAGTGGATTTCTACTTATTTTATTAAATATCATCTCCACCAAACAGGACAAGCTTGCATGTGTTATAGTTTTGAAGAAAAATGTGTCATTTCATGTATGCGCAAAATGCCTTTGAAATGGCTTTAAAATGGATTTGGAGCATGGAGACGATTATCTCGGGATTGCAAGATAACCAAACAAAACTTTTAGTGGATTTCTACTTATTTTATTAAATATCATCTCCACCAAACAGGACAAGCTTGCATCTGTTATAGTTTTGGAGAAAAATGTGTTCATTTCATGTATGCGCGAAATGCCTTAAAAATGGCTTTAAAATGGATTTGGAGCATGGAGACGATTATCTCGGGATTGCAAGATAACCAAACAAAACTTTTAGTGGATTTCTACTTATTTTATTAAATATCATCTCCACCAAACAGGACAAGCTTGCATGTGTTATAGTTTTGGAGAAAAATGTGTTCATTTCATGTATGCGCAAAATGCCTTTGAAATGGCTTTAAAATGGATTTGGAGCATGGAGACGATTATCTCAGGATGGCAATATAAACAAACGAAACTTTTAGTAGATTTCTACTTATTTTATTAAATATTATCTCCACCAAACAGGACAAGCTTGCATCTGTTATAGTTTTGGAGAAAAATGTGTTCATTTCATGTATGCGCGAAATGCCTTAAAAATGGCTTTAAAATGGATTTGGAGCATGGAGACGATTATCTCGGGATTGCAAGATAACCAAACAAAACTTTTAGTGGATTTCTACTTATTTTATTAAATATCATCTCCACCAAACAGGACAAGCTTGCATCTGTTATAGTTTTGGAGAAAAATGTGTTCATTTCATGTATGCGCGAAATGCCTTAAAAATGGCTTTAAAATGGATTTGGAGCATGGAGACGATTATCTCGGGATTGCAAGATAACCAAACAAAACTTTTAGTGGATTTCTACTTATTTTATTAAATATCATCTCCACCAAACAGGACAAGCTTGCATGTGTTATAGTTTTGGAGAAAAATGTGTTCATTTCATGTATGCGCAAAATGCCTTTGAAATGGCTTTAAAATGGATTTGGAGCATGGAGACGATTATATCAGGATGGCAATATAAACAAACGAAACTTTTAGTAGATTTCTACTTATTTTATTAAATATTATCTCCACCAAACAGGACAAGCTTGCATCTGTTATAGTTTTGGAGAAAAATGTGTTCATTTCATGTATGCGCGAAATGCCTTAAAAATGGCTTTAAAATGGATGTGGAGCATGGAGACGATTATCTCGGGATTGCAAGATAACCAAACAAAACTTTTAGTGGATTTCTACTTATTTTATTAAATATCATCTCCACCAAACAGGACAAGCTTGCATCTGTTATAGTTTTGGAGAAAAATGTGTTCATTTCATGTATGCGCGAAATGCCTTAAAAATGGCTTTAAAATGGATTTGGAGCATGGAGACGATTATCTCGGGATTGCAAGATAACCAAACAAAACTTTTAGTGGATTTCTACTTATTTTATTAAATATCATCTCCACCAAACAGGACAAGCTTGCATCTGTTATAGTTTTGGAGAAAAATGTGTTCATTTCATGTATGCGCGAAATGCCTTAAAAATGGCTTTAAAATGGATTTGGAGCATGGAGACGATTATCTCGGGATTGCAAGATAACCAAACAAAACTTTTAGTGGATTTCTACTTATTTTATTAAATATCATCTCCACCAAACAGGACAAGCTTGCATCTGTTATAGTTTTGGAGAAAAATGTGTTCATTTCATGTATGTGCGAAATGCCTTAAAAATGGCTTTAAAATGGATTTGGAGCATGGAGACGATTATCTCGGGATTGCAAGATAACCAAACAAAACTTTTAGTGGATTTCTACTTATTTTATTAAATATCATCTCCACCAAACAGGACAAGCTTGCATCTGTTATAGTTTTGGAGAAAAATGTGTTCATTTCATGTATGCGCGAAATGCCTTAAAAATGGCTTTAAAATGGATTTGGAGCATGGAGACGATTATCTCGGGATTGCAATATAACCAAACAAAACTTTTAGTGGATTTCTACTTATTTTATTAAATATCATCTCCACCAAACAGGACAAGCTTCCATCTGTTATAGTTTTGGAGAAAAATGTGTTCATTTCATGTATGCGCGAAATGCCTTAAAAATGGCTTTAAAATGGATTTGGAGCATGGAGACGATTATCTCGGGATTGCAAGATAACCAAACAAAACTTTTAGTGGATTTCTACTTATTTTATTAAATATCATCTCCACCAAACAGGACAAGTTTGCATCTGTTATAGTTTTGGAGAAAAATGTGTTCATTTCATGTATGCGCGAAATGCCTTAAAAATGGCTTTAAAATGGATTTGGAGCATAGAGACGATTATCTCGGGATTGCAAGATAACCAAACAAAACTTTTAGTGGATTTCTACTTATTTTATTAAATATCATCTCCACCAAACAGGACAAGCTTGCATGTGTTATAGTTTTGGAGAAAAATGTGTTCATTTCATGTATGCGCAAAATGCCTTTGAAATGGCTTTAAAATGGATTTGGAGCATGAAGACGATTATCTCAGGATGGCAATATAAACAAACGAAACTTTTAGTAGATTTCTACTTATTTTATTAAATATTATCTCCACCAAACAGGACAAGCTTGCATCTGTTATAGTTTTGGAGAAAAATGTGTTCATTTCATGTATGCGCGAAATGCCTTAAAAATGGCTTTAAAATGGATTTGGAGCATGGAGACGATTATCTCGGGATTGCAAGATAACCAAACAAAACTTTTAGTGGATTTCTACTTATTTTATTAAATATCATCTCCACCAAACAGGACAAGCTTGCATCTGTTATAGTTTTGGAGAAAAATGTGTTCATTTCATGTATGCGCGAAATGCCTTAAAAATGGCTTTAAAATGGATTTGGAGCATGGAGACGATTATCTCGGGATTGCAAGGTAACCAAACAAAACTTTTAGTGGATTTCTACTTATTTTATTAAATATCATCTCCACCAAACAGGACAAGCTTGCATGTGTTATAGTTTTGGAGAAAAATGTGTTCATTTCATGTATGCGCAAAATGCCTTTGAAATGGCTTTAAAATGGATTTGGAGCATGGAGACGATTATCTCAGGATGGCAATATAAACAAACGAAACTTTTAGTAGATTTCTACTTATTTTATTAAATATTATCTCCACCAAACAGGACAAGCTTGCATCTGTTATAGTTTAGGAGAAAAATGTGTTCATTTCATGTATGCGCGAAATGCCTTAAAAATGGCTTTAAAATGGATTTGGAGCATGGAGACGATTATCTCGGGATTGCAAGATAACCAAACAAAACTTTTAGTGGATTTCTACTTATTTTATTAAATATCATCTCCACCAAACAGGACAAGCTTGCATCTGTTATAGTTTTGGAGAAAAATGTGTTCATTTCATGTATGCGCGAAATGCCTTAAAAATGGCTTTAAAATGGATTTGGAGCATGGAGACGATTATCTCGAGATTGCAAGATAACCAAACAAAACTTTTAGTGGATTTCTACTTATTTTATTAAATATCATCTCCACCAAACAGGACAAGCTTGCATGTGTTATAGTTTTGGAGAAAAATGTGTTCATTTCATGTATGCGCAAAATGCCTTTGAAATGGCTTTAAAATGGATTTGGAGCATGGAGACGTTTATCTCAGGATGGCAATATAAACAAACGAAACTTTTAGTAGATTTCTACTTATTTTATTAAATATTATCTCCACCAAACAGGACAAGCTTGCATCTGTTATAGTTTTGGAGAAAAATGTGTTCATTTCATGTATGCGCGAAATGCCTTAAAAATGGCTTTAAAATGGATTTGGAGCATGGAGACGATTATCTCGGGATTGCAAGATAACCAAACAAAACTTTTAGTGGATTTCTACTTATTTTATTAAATATCATCTCCACCAAACAGGACAAGCTTGCATCTGTTATAGTTTTGGAGAAAAATGTGTTCATTTCATGTATGCGCAAAATGCCTTTGAAATAGCTTTAAAATGGATTTGGAGCATGGAGACGATTATCTCAGGATGGCAATATAAACAAACGAAACTTTTAGTAGATTTCTACTTATTTTATTAAATATTATCTCCACCAAACAGGACAAGCTTGCATCTGTTATAGTTTTGGAGAAAAATGTGTTCATTTCATGTATGCGCGAAATGCCTTAAAAATGGCTTTAAAATGGATTTGGAGCATGGAGACGATTATCTCGGGATTGCAAGATAACCAAACAAAACTTTTAGTGGATTTCTACTTATTTTATTAAATATCATCTCCACCAAACAGGACAAGCTTGCATCTGTTATAGTTTTGGAGAAAAATGTGTTCATTTCATGTATGCGCGAAATGCCTTAAAAATGGCTTTAAAATGGATTTGGAGCATGGAGACGATTATCTCGGGATTGCAAGATAACCAAACAAAACTTTTAGTGGATTTCTACTTATTTTATTAAATATCATCTCCACCAAACAGGACAAGCTTGCATCTGTTATAGTTTTGGAGAAAAATGTGTTCATTTCATGTATGCGCGAAATGCCTTAAAAATGGCTTTAAAATGGATTTGGAGCATGGAGACGATTATCTCGGGATTGCAAGATAACCAAACAAAACTTTTAGTGGATTTCTACTTATTTTATTAAATATCATCTCCACCAAACAGGACAAGCTTGCATCTGTTATAGTTTTGGAGAAAAATGTGTTCATTTCATGTATGCGCGAAATGCCTTAAAAATGGCTTTAAAATGGATTTGGAGCATGGAGACGATTATCTCGGGATTGCAAGATAACCAAACAAAACTTTTAGTGGATTTCTACTTATTTTATTAAATATCATCTCCACCAAACAGGACAAGCTTGCATGTGTTATAGTTTTGGAGAAAAATGTGTTCATTTCATGTATGCGCAAAATGCCTTTGAAATGGCTTTAAAATGGATTTGGAGCATGGAGACGATTCTCTCAGGATGGCAATATAAACAAACGAAACTTTTAGTAGATTTCTACTTATTTTATTAAATATTATCTCCACCAAACAGGACAAGCTTGCATCTGTTATAGTTTTGGAGAAAAATGTGTTCATTTCATGTATGCGCGAAATGCCTTAAAAATGGCTTTAAAATGGATTTGGAGCATGGAGACGATTATCTCGGGATTGCAAGATAACCAAACAAAACTTTTAGTGGATTTCTACTTATTTTATTAAATATCATCTCCAGCAAACAGGACAAGCTTGCATCTGTTATAGTTTTGGAGAAAAATGTGTTCATTTCATGTATGCGCGAAATGCCTTAAAAATGGCTTTAAAATGGATTTGGAGCATGGAGACGATTATCTCGGGATTGCAAGATAACCAAACAAAACTTTTAGTGGATTTCTACTTATTTTATTAAATATCATCTCCACCAAACAGGACAAGCTTGCATGTGTTATAGTTTTGGAGAAAAATGTGTTCATTTCATGTATGCGCGAAATGCCTTAAAAATGGCTTTAAAATGGATTTGGAGCATGGAGACGATTATCTCGGGATTGCAAGATAACCAAACAAAACTTTTAGTGGATTTCTACTTATTTTATTAAATATCATCTCCACCAAACAGGACAAGCTTGCATCTGTTATAGTTTTGGAGAAAAATGTGTTCATTTCATGTATGCGCGAAATGCCTTAAAAATGGCTTTAAAATGGATTTGGAGCATGGAGACGATTATCTCGGGATTGCAAGATAACCAAACAAAACTTTTAGTGGATTTCTACTTATTTTATTAAATATCATCTCCACCAAACAGGACAAGCTTGCATGTGTTATAGTTTTGGAGAAAAATGTGTTCATTTCATGTATGCGCAAAATGCCTTTGTAATGGCTTTAAAATGGATTTGGAGCATGGAGACGATTATCTCGGGATTGCAAGATAACCAAACAAAACTTTTAGTGGATTTCTACTTATTTTATTAAATATCATCTCCACCAAACAGGACAAGCTTGCATCTGTTATAGTTTTGGAGAAAAATGTGTTCATTTCATGTATGCGCGAAATGCCTTAAAAATGGCTTTAAAATGGATTTGGAGCATGGAGACGATTATCTCGGGATTGCAAGATAACCAAACAAAACTTTTAGTGGATTTCTACTTATTTTATTAAATATCATCTCCACCAAACAGGACAAGCTTGCATGTGTTATAGTTTTGGAGAAAAATGTGTTCATTTCATGTATGCGCGAAATGCCTTAAAAATGGCTTTAAAATGGATTTGGAGCATGGAGACGATTATCTCGGGATTGCAAGATAACCAAGCAAAACTTTTAGTGGATTTCTACTTATTTTATTAAATATCATCTCCACCAAACAGGACAAGTTTGCATCTGTTATAGTTTTGGAGAAAAATGTGTTCATTTCATGTATGCGCGAAATGCCTTAAAAATGGCTTTAAAATGGATTTGGAGCATGGAGACGATTATCTCGGGATTGCAAGATAACCAAACAAAACTTTTAGTGGATTTCTACTTATTTTATTAAATATCATCTCCACCAAACAGGACAAGCTTGCATCTGTTATAGTTTTGGAGAAAAATGTGTTCATTTCATGTATGCGCGAAATGCCTTAAAAATGGCTTTAAAATGGATTTGGAGCATGGAGACGATTATCTCGGGATTGCAAGATAACCAAACAAAACTTTTAGTGGATTTCTACTTATTTTATTAAATATCATCTCCACCAAACAGGACAAGCTTGCATCTGTTATAGTTTTGGAGAAAAATGTGTTCATTTCATGTATGCGCGAAATGCCTTAAAATGGCTTTAAAATGGATTTGGAGCATGGAGACGATTATCTCGGGATTGCAATATAACCAAACAAAACTTTTAGTGGATTTCTACTTATTTTATTAAATATCATCTCCACCAAACAGGACAAGCTTGCATCTGTTATAGTTTTGGAGAAAAATGTGTTCATTTCATGTATGCGCGAAATGCCTTAAAAATGGCTTTAAAATGGATTTGGAGCATGGAGACGATTATCTCGGGATTGCAAGATAACCAAACAAAACTTTTAGTGGATTTCTACTTATTTTATTAACTATCATCTCCACCAAACAGGACAAGCTTGCATCTGTTATAGTTTTGGAGAAAAATGTGTTCATTTCATGTATGCGCGAAATGCCTTAAAAATGGCTTTAAAATGGATTTGGAGCATGGAGACGATTATCTCGGGATTGCAAGATAACCAAACAAAACTTTTAGTGGATTTCTACTTATTTTATTAAATATCATCTCCACCAAACAGGACAAGCTTGCATCTGTTATAGTTTTGGAGAAAAATGTGTTCATTTCATGTATGCGCGAAATGCCTTAAAAATGGCTTTAAAATGGATTTGGAGCATGGAGACGATTATCTCGGGATTGCAAGATAACCAAACAAAACTTTTAGTGGATTTCTACTTATTTTATTAAATATCATCTCCACCAAACAGGACAAGCTTGCATCTGTTATAGTTTTGGAGAAAAATGTGTTCATTTCATGTATGCGCGAAATGCCTTAAAAATGGCTTTAAAATGGATTTGGAGCATGGAGACGATTATCTCGGGATTGCAAGATAACCAAACAAAACTTTTAGTGGATTTCTACTTATTTTATTAAATATCATCTCCACCAAACAGGACAAGTTTGCATCTGTTATAGTTTTGGAGAAAAATGTGTTCATTTCATGTATGCGCGAAATGCCTTAAAAATGGCTTTAAAATGGATTTGGAGCATGGAGACGATTATCTCGGGATTGCAAGATAACCAAACAAAACTTTTAGTGGATTTCTACTTATTTTATTAAATATCATCTCCACCAAACAGGACAAGCTTGCATGTGTTATAGTTTTGGAGAAAAATGTGTTCATTTCATGTATGCGCAAAATGCCTTTGAAATGGCTTTAAAATGGATTTGGAGCATGAAGACGATTATCTCAGGATGGCAATATAAACAAACGAAACTTTTAGTAGATTTCTACTTATTTTATTAAATATTATCTCCACCAAACAGGACAAGCTTGCATCTGTTATAGTTTTGGAGAAAAATGTGTTCATTTCATGTATGCGCGAAATGCCTTAAAAATGGCTTTAAAATGGATTTGGAGCATGGAGACGATTATCTCGGAATTGCAAGATAACCAAACAAAACTTTTAGTGGATTTCTACTTATTTTATTAAATATCATCTCCACCAAACAGGACAAGCTTGCATCTGTTATAGTTTTGGAGAAAAATGTGTTCATTTCATGTATGCGCGAAATGCCTTAAAAATGGCTTTAAAATGGATTTGGAGCATGGAGACGATTATCTCGGGATTGCAAGATAACCAAACAAAACTTTTAGTGGATTTCTACTTATTTTATTAAATATCATCTCCACCAAACAGGACAAGCTTGCATGTGTTATAGTTTTGGAGAAAAATGTGTTCATTTCATGTATGCGCAAAATGCCTTTGAAATGGCTTTAAAATGGATTTGGAGCATGGAGACGATTATCTCAGGATGGCAATATAAACAAACGAAACTTTTAGTAGATTTCTACTTATTTTATTAAATATTATCTCCACCAAACAGGACAAGCTTGCATCTGTTATAGTTTAGGAGAAAAATGTGTTCATTTCATGTATGCGCGAAATGCCTTAAAAATGGCTTTAAAATGGATTTGGAGCATGGAGACGATTATCTCGGGATTGCAAGATAACCAAACAAAACTTTTAGTGGATTTCTACTTATTTTATTAAATATCATCTCCACCAAACAGGACAAGCTTGCATCTGTTATAGTTTTGGAGAAAAATGTGTTCATTTCATGTATGCGCGAAATGCCTTAAAAATGGCTTTAAAATGGATTTGGAGCATGGAGACGATTATCTCGGGATTGCAAGATAACCAAACAATACTTTTAGTGGATTTCTACTTATTTTATTAAATATCATCTCCACCAAACAGGACAAGCTTGCATCTGTTATAGTTTTGGAGAAAAATGTGTTCATTTCATGTATGCGCGAAATGCCTTAAAAATGGCTTTAAAATGGATTTGGAGCATGGAGACGATTATCTCGAGATTGCAAGATAACCAAACAAAACTTTTAGTGGATTTCTACTTATTTTATTAAATATCATCTCCACCAAACAGGACAAGCTTGCATGTGTTATAGTTTTGGAGAAAAATGTGTTCATTTCATGTATGCGCAAAATGCCTTTGAAATGGCTTTAAAATGGATTTGGAGCATGGAGACGTTTATCTCAGGATGGCAATATAAACAAACGAAACTTTTAGTAGATTTCTACTTATTTTATTAAATATTATCTCCACCAAACAGGACAAGCTTGCATCTGTTATAGTTTTGGAGAAAAATGTGTTCATTTCATGTATGCGCGAAATGCCTTAAAAATGGCTTTAAAATGGATTTGGAGCATGGAGACGATTATCTCGGGATTGCAAGATAACCAAACAAAACTTTTAGTGGATTTCTACTTATTTTATTAAATATCATCTCCACCAAACAGGACAAGCTTGCATCTGTTATAGTTTTGGAGAAAAATGTGTTCATTTCATGTATGCGCAAAATGCCTTTGAAATGGCTTTAAAATGGATTTGGAGCATGGAGACGATTATCTCAGGATGGCAATATAAACAAACGAAACTTTTAGTAGATTTCTACTTATTTTATTAAATATTATCTCCACCAAACAGGACAAGCTTGCATCTGTTATAGTTTTGGAGAAAAATGTGTTCATTTCATGTATGCGCGAAATGCCTTAAAAATGGCTTTAAAATGGATTTGGAGCATGGAGACGATTATCTCGGGATTGCAAGATAACCAAACAAAACTTTTAGTGGATTTCTACTTATTTTATTAAATATCATCTCCACCAAACAGGACAAGCTTGCATCTGTTATAGTTTTGGAGAAAAATGTGTTCATTTCATGTATGCGCGAAATGCCTTAAAATGGCTTTAAAATGGATTTGGAGCATGGAGACGATTATCTCGGGATTGCAATATAACCAAACAAAACTTTTAGTGGATTTCTACTTATTTTATTAAATATCATCTCCACCAAACAGGACAAGCTTGCATCTGTTATAGTTTTGGAGAAAAATGTGTTCATTTCATGTATGCGCGAAATGCCTTAAAAATGGCTTTAAAATGGATTTGGAGCATGGAGACGATTATCTCGGGATTGCAAGATAACCAAACAAAACTTTTAGTGGATTTCTACTTATTTTATTAAATATCATCTCCACCAAACAGGACAAGCTTGCATCTGTTATAGTTTTGGAGAAAAATGTGTTCATTTCATGTATGCGCGAAATGCCTTAAAAATGGCTTTAAAATGGATTTGGAGCATGGAGACGATTATCTCGAGATTGCAAGATAACCAAACAAAACTTTTAGTGGATTTCTACTTATTTTATTAAATATCATCTCCACCAAACAGGACAAGCTTGCATGTGTTATAGTTTTGGAGAAAAATGTGTTCATTTCATGTATGCGCAAAATGCCTTTGAAATGGCTTTAAAATGGATTTGGAGCATGGAGACGATTCTCTCAGGATGGCAATATAAACAAACGAAACTTTTAGTAGATTTCTACTTATTTTATTAAATATTATCTCCACCAAACAGGACAAGCTTGCATCTGTTATAGTTTTGGAGAAAAATGTGTTCATTTCATGTATGCGCGAAATGCCTTAAAAATGGCTTTAAAATGGATTTGGAGCATGGAGACGATTATCTCGGGATTGCAAGATAACCAAACAAAACTTTTAGTGGATTTCTACTTATTTTATTAAATATCATCTCCAGCAAACAGGACAAGCTTGCATCTGTTATAGTTTTGGAGAAAAATGTGTTCATTTCATGTATGCGCGAAATGCCTTAAAAATGGCTTTAAAATGGATTTGGAGCATGGAGACGATTATCTCGGGATTGCAAGATAACCAAACAAAACTTTTAGTGGATTTCTACTTATTTTATTAAATATCATCTCCACCAAACAGGACAAGCTTGCATCTGTTATAGTTTTGGAGAAAAATGTGTTCATTTCATGTATGCGCGAAATGCCTTAAAAATGGCTTTAAAATGGATTTGGAGCATGGAGACGATTATCTCGGGATTGCAAGATAACCAAACAAAACTTTTAGTGGATTTCTACTTATTTTATTAAATATCATCTCCACCAAACAGGACAAGCTTGCATGTGTTATAGTTTTGGAGAAAAATGTGTTCATTTCATGTATGCGCAAAATGCCTTTGAAATGGCTTTAAAATGGATTTGGAGCATGGAGACGATTATCTCAGGATGGCAATATAAACAAACGAAACTTTTAGTAGATTTCTACTTATTTTATTAAATATTATCTCCACCAAACAGGACAAGCTTGCATCTGTTATAGTTTAGGAGAAAAATGTGTTCATTTCATGTATGCGCGAAATGCCTTAAAAATGGCTTTAAAATGGATTTGGAGCATGGAGACGATTATCTCGGGATTGCAAGATAACCAAACAAAACTTTTAGTGGATTTCTACTTATTTTATTAAATATCATCTCCACCAAACAGGACAAGCTTGCAT
Organism: Anomaloglossus baeobatrachus; assembly: GCF_048569485.1. NCBI lineage: Eukaryota > Metazoa > Chordata > Amphibia > Anura > Aromobatidae > Anomaloglossus > Anomaloglossus baeobatrachus. The sequence goes on along the minus strand of NW_027442536.1, from coordinate 77,781 downwards.
CTGTTATAGTTTTGGAGAAAAATGTGTTCATTTCATGTATGCGCGAAATGCCTTAAAAATGGCTTTAAAATGGATTTGGAGCATGGAGACGATTATCTCGGGATTGCAAGATAACCAAACAATACTTTTAGTGGATTTCTACTTATTTTATTAAATATCATCTCCACCAAACAGGACAAGCTTGCATCTGTTATAGTTTTGGAGAAAAATGTGTTCATTTCATGTATGCGCGAAATGCCTTAAAAATGGCTTTAAAATGGATTTGGAGCATGGAGACGATTATCTCGAGATTGCAAGATAACCAAACAAAACTTTTAGTGGATTTCTACTTATTTTATTAAATATCATCTCCACCAAACAGGACAAGCTTGCATGTGTTATAGTTTTGGAGAAAAATGTGTTCATTTCATGTATGCGCAAAATGCCTTTGAAATGGCTTTAAAATGGATTTGGAGCATGGAGACGTTTATCTCAGGATGGCAATATAAACAAACGAAACTTTTAGTAGATTTCTACTTATTTTATTAAATATTATCTCCACCAAACAGGACAAGCTTGCATCTGTTATAGTTTTGGAGAAAAATGTGTTCATTTCATGTATGCGCGAAATGCCTTAAAAATGGCTTTAAAATGGATTTGGAGCATGGAGACGATTATCTCGGGATTGCAAGATAACCAAACAAAACTTTTAGTGGATTTCTACTTATTTTATTAAATATCATCTCCACCAAACAGGACAAGCTTGCATCTGTTATAGTTTTGGAGAAAAATGTGTTCATTTCATGTATGCGCAAAATGCCTTTGAAATGGCTTTAAAATGGATTTGGAGCATGGAGACGATTATCTCAGGATGGCAATATAAACAAACGAAACTTTTAGTAGATTTCTACTTATTTTATTAAATATTATCTCCACCAAACAGGACAAGCTTGCATCTGTTATAGTTTTGGAGAAAAATGTGTTCATTTCATGTATGCGCGAAATGCCTTAAAAATGGCTTTAAAATGGATTTGGAGCATGGAGACGATTATCTCGGGATTGCAAGATAACCAAACAAAACTTTTAGTGGATTTCTACTTATTTTATTAAATATCATCTCCACCAAACAGGACAAGCTTGCATCTGTTATAGTTTTGGAGAAAAATGTGTTCATTTCATGTATGCGCGAAATGCCTTAAAATGGCTTTAAAATGGATTTGGAGCATGGAGACGATTATCTCGGGATTGCAATATAACCAAACAAAACTTTTAGTGGATTTCTACTTATTTTATTAAATATCATCTCCACCAAACAGGACAAGCTTGCATCTGTTATAGTTTTGGAGAAAAATGTGTTCATTTCATGTATGCGCGAAATGCCTTAAAAATGGCTTTAAAATGGATTTGGAGCATGGAGACGATTATCTCGGGATTGCAAGATAACCAAACAAAACTTTTAGTGGATTTCTACTTATTTTATTAAATATCATCTCCACCAAACAGGACAAGCTTGCATCTGTTATAGTTTTGGAGAAAAATGTGTTCATTTCATGTATGCGCGAAATGCCTTAAAAATGGCTTTAAAATGGATTTGGAGCATGGAGACGATTATCTCGAGATTGCAAGATAACCAAACAAAACTTTTAGTGGATTTCTACTTATTTTATTAAATATCATCTCCACCAAACAGGACAAGCTTGCATGTGTTATAGTTTTGGAGAAAAATGTGTTCATTTCATGTATGCGCAAAATGCCTTTGAAATGGCTTTAAAATGGATTTGGAGCATGGAGACGATTCTCTCAGGATGGCAATATAAACAAACGAAACTTTTAGTAGATTTCTACTTATTTTATTAAATATTATCTCCACCAAACAGGACAAGCTTGCATCTGTTATAGTTTTGGAGAAAAATGTGTTCATTTCATGTATGCGCGAAATGCCTTAAAAATGGCTTTAAAATGGATTTGGAGCATGGAGACGATTATCTCGGGATTGCAAGATAACCAAACAAAACTTTTAGTGGATTTCTACTTATTTTATTAAATATCATCTCCAGCAAACAGGACAAGCTTGCATCTGTTATAGTTTTGGAGAAAAATGTGTTCATTTCATGTATGCGCGAAATGCCTTAAAAATGGCTTTAAAATGGATTTGGAGCATGGAGACGATTATCTCGGGATTGCAAGATAACCAAACAAAACTTTTAGTGGATTTCTACTTATTTTATTAAATATCATCTCCACCAAACAGGACAAGCTTGCATCTGTTATAGTTTTGGAGAAAAATGTGTTCATTTCATGTATGCGCGAAATGCCTTAAAAATGGCTTTAAAATGGATTTGGAGCATGGAGACGATTATCTCGGGATTGCAAGATAACCAAACAAAACTTTTAGTGGATTTCTACTTATTTTATTAAATATCATCTCCACCAAACAGGACAAGCTTGCATGTGTTATAGTTTTGGAGAAAAATGTGTTCATTTCATGTATGCGCAAAATGCCTTTGAAATGGCTTTAAAATGGATTTGGAGCATGGAGACGATTATCTCAGGATGGCAATATAAACAAACGAAACTTTTAGTAGATTTCTACTTATTTTATTAAATATTATCTCCACCAAACAGGACAAGCTTGCATCTGTTATAGTTTTGGAGAAAAATGTGTTCATTTCATGTATGCGCGAAATGCCTTAAAAATGGCTTTAAAATGGATTTGGAGCATGGAGACGATTATCTCGGGATTGCAAGATAACCAAACAAAACTTTTAGTGGATTTCTACTTATTTTATTAAATATCATCTCCACCAAACAGGACAAGCTTGCATCTGTTATAGTTTTGGAGAAAAATGTGTTCATTTCATGTATGCGCGAAATGCCTTAAAAATGGCTTTAAAATGGATTTGGAGCATGGAGACGATTATCTCGGGATTGCAAGATAACCAAACAAAACTTTTAGTGGATTTCTACTTATTTTATTAAATATCATCTCCACCAAACAGGACAAGCTTGCATCTGTTATAGTTTTGGAGAAAAATGTGTTCATTTCATGTATGCGCGAAATGCCTTAAAAATGGCTTTAAAATGGATTTGGAGCATGGAGACGATTATCTCGGGATTGCAAGATAACCAAACAAAACTTTTAGTGGATTTCTACTTATTTTATTAAATATCATCTCCACCAAACAGGACAAGCTTGCATCTGTTATAGTTTTGGAGAAAAATGTGTTCATTTCATGTATGCGCGAAATGCCTTAAAAATGGCTTTAAAATGGATTTGGAGCATGGAGACGATTATCTCGGGATTGCAAGATAACCAAACAAAACTTTTAGTGGATTTCTACTTATTTTATTAAATATCATCTCCACCAAACAGGACAAGCTTGCATCTGTTATAGTTTTGGAGAAAAATGTGTTCATTTCATGTATGCGCGAAATGCCTTAAAAATGGCTTTAAAATGGATTTGGAGCATGGAGACGATTATCTCGGGATTGCAATATAACCAAACAAAACTTTTAGTGGATTTCTACTTATTTTATTAAATATCATCTCCACCAAACAGGACAAGCTTGCATCTGTTATAGTTTTGGAGAAAAATGTGTTCATTTCATGTATGCGCGAAATGCCTTAAAAATGGCTTTAAAATGGATTTGGAGCATGGAGACGATTATCTCGGGATTGCAAGATAACCAAACAAAACTTTTAGTGGATTTCTACTTATTTTATTAAATATCTCCACCAAACAGGACAAGCTTGCATCTGTTATAGTTTTGGAGAAAAATGTGTTCATTTCATGTATGCGCGAAATGCCTTAAAAATGGCTTTAAAATGGATTTGGAGCATGGAGACGATTATCTCGGGATTGCAAGATAACCAAACAAAACTTTTAGTGGATTTCTACTTATTTTATTAAATATCATCTCCACCAAACAGGACAAGCTTGCATCTGTTATAGTTTTGGAGAAAAATGTGTTCATTTCATGTATGCGCGAAATGCCTTAAAAATGGCTTTAAAATGGATTTGGAGCATGGAGACGATTATCTCGGGATTGCAAGATAACCAAACAAAACTTTTAGTGGATTTCTACTTATTTTATTAAATATCATCTCCACCAAACAGGACAAGCTTGCATGTGTTATAGTTTTGGAGAAAAATGTGTTCATTTCATGTATGCGCAAAATGCCTTTGAAATGGCTTTAAAATGGATTTGGAGCATGGAGACGATTATCTCGGGATTGCAAGATAACCAAACAAAACGTTTAGTGGATTTCTACTTATTTTATTAAATATCATCTCCACCAAACAGGACAAGCTTGCATCTGTTATAGTTTTGGAGAAAAATGTGTTCATTTCATGTATGCGCGAAATGCCTTAAAAATGGCTTTAAAATGGATTTGGAGCATGGAGACGATTATCTCGGGATTGCAAGATAACCAAACAAAACTTTTAGTGGATTTCTACTTATTTTATTAAATATCATCTCCACCAAACAGGACAAGCTTGCATCTGTTATAGTTTTGGAGAAAAATGTGTTCATTTCATGTATGCGCGAAATGCCTTAAAAATGGCTTTAAAATGGATTTGGAGCATGGAGACGATTATCTCGGGATTGCAAGATAACCAAACAAAACTTTTAGTGGATTTCTACTTATTTTATTAAATATCATCTCCACCAAACAGGACAAGCTTGCATCTGTTATAGTTTTGGAGAAAAATGTGTTCATTTCATGTATGCGCGAAATGCCTTAAAAATGGCTTTAAAATGGATTTGGAGCATGGAGACGATTATCTCGGGATTGCAAGATAACCAAACAAAACTTTTAGTGGATTTCTACTTATTTTATTAAATATCATCTCCACCAAACAGGACAAGCTTGCATGTGTTATAGTTTTGGAGAAAAATGTGTTCATTTCATGTATGCGCAAAATGCCTTTGAAATGGCTTTAAAATGGATTTGGAGCATGGAGACGATTATCTCAGGATGGCAATATAAACAAACGAAACTTTTAGTAGATTTCTACTTATTTTATTAAATATTATCTCCACCAAACAGGACAAGCTTGCATCTGTTATAGTTTTGGAGAAAAATGTGTTCATTTCATGTATGCGCGAAATGCCTTAAAAATGGCTTTAAAATGGATTTGGAGCATGGAGACGATTATCTCGGGATTGCAAGATAACCAAACAAAACTTTTAGTGGATTTCTACTTATTTTATTAAATATCATCTCCACCAAACAGGACAAGCTTGCATCTGTTATAGTTTTGGAGAAAAATGTGTTCATTTCATGTATGCGCGAAATGCCTTAAAAATGGCTTTAAAATGGATTTGGAGCATGGAGACGATTATCTCGGGATTGCAAGATAACCAAACAAAACTTTTAGTGGATTTCTACTTATTTTATTAAATATCATCTCCACCAAACAGGACAAGCTTGCATCTGTTATAGTTTTGGAGAAAAATGTGTTCATTTCATGTATGCGCGAAATGCCTTAAAAATGGCTTTAAAATGGATTTGGAGCATGGAGACGATTATCTCGGGATTGCAAGATAACCAAACAAAACTTTTAGTGGATTTCTACTTATTTTATTAAATATCATCTCCACCAAACAGGACAAGCTTGCATCTGTTATAGTTTTGGAGAAAAATGTGTTCATTTCATGTATGCGCGAAATGCCTTAAAAATGGCTTTAAAATGGATTTGGAGCATGGAGACGATTATCTCGGGATTGCAAGATAACCAAACAAAACTTTTAGTGGATTTCTACTTATTTTATTAAATATCATCTCCACCAAACAGGACAAGCTTGCATCTGTTATAGTTTTGGAGAAAAATGTGTTCATTTCATGTATGCGCGAAATGCCTTAAAAATGGCTTTAAAATGGATTTGGAGCATGGAGACGATTATCTCGGGATTGCAATATAACCAAACAAAACTTTTAGTGGATTTCTACTTATTTTATTAAATATCATCTCCACCAAACAGGACAAGCTTGCATCTGTTATAGTTTTGGAGAAAAATGTGTTCATTTCATGTATGCGCGAAATGCCTTAAAAATGGCTTTAAAATGGATTTGGAGCATGGAGACGATTATCTCGGGATTGCAAGATAACCAAACAAAACTTTTAGTGGATTTCTACTTATTTTATTAAATATCTCCACCAAACAGGACAAGCTTGCATCTGTTATAGTTTTGGAGAAAAATGTGTTCATTTCATGTATGCGCGAAATGCCTTAAAAATGGCTTTAAAATGGATTTGGAGCATGGAGACGATTATCTCGGGATTGCAAGATAACCAAACAAAACTTTTAGTGGATTTCTACTTATTTTATTAAATATCATCTCCACCAAACAGGACAAGCTTGCATCTGTTATAGTTTTGGAGAAAAATGTGTTCATTTCATGTATGCGCGAAATGCCTTAAAAATGGCTTTAAAATGGATTTGGAGCATGGAGACGATTATCTCGGGATTGCAAGATAACCAAACAAAACTTTTAGTGGATTTCTACTTATTTTATTAAATATCATCTCCACCAAACAGGACAAGCTTGCATGTGTTATAGTTTTGGAGAAAAATGTGTTCATTTCATGTATGCGCAAAATGCCTTTGAAATGGCTTTAAAATGGATTTGGAGCATGGAGACGATTATCTCGGGATTGCAAGATAACCAAACAAAACGTTTAGTGGATTTCTACTTATTTTATTAAATATCATCTCCACCAAACAGGACAAGCTTGCATCTGTTATAGTTTTGGAGAAAAATGTGTTCATTTCATGTATGCGCGAAATGCCTTAAAAATGGCTTTAAAATGGATTTGGAGCATGGAGACGATTATCTCGGGATTGCAAGATAACCAAACAAAACTTTTAGTGGATTTCTACTTATTTTATTAAATATCATCTCCACCAAACAGGACAAGCTTGCATCTGTTATAGTTTTGGAGAAAAATGTGTTCATTTCATGTATGCGCGAAATGCCTTAAAAATGGCTTTAAAATGGATTTGGAGCATGGAGACGATTATCTCGGGATTGCAAGATAACCAAACAAAACTTTTAGTGGATTTCTACTTATTTTATTAAATATCATCTCCACCAAACAGGACAAGTTTGCATCTGTTATAGTTTTGGAGAAAAATGTGTTCATTTCATGTATGCGCGAAATGCCTTAAAAATGGCTTTAAAATGGATTTGGAGCATGGAGACGATTATCTCGGGATTGCAAGATAACCAAACAAAACTTTTAGTGGATTTCTACTTATTTTATTAAATATCATCTCCACCAAACAGGACAAGCTTGCATGTGTTATAGTTTTGGAGAAAAATGTGTTCATTTCATGTATGCGCAAAATGCCTTTGAAATGGCTTTAAAATGGATTTGGAGCATGAAGACGATTATCTCAGGATGGCAATATAAACAAACGAAACTTTTAGTAGATTTCTACTTATTTTATTAAATATTATCTCCACCAAACAGGACAAGCTTGCATCTGTTATAGTTTTGGAGAAAAATGTGTTCATTTCATGTATGCGCGAAATGCCTTAAAAATGGCTTTAAAATGGATTTGGAGCATGGAGACGATTATCTCGGGATTGCAAGATAACCAAACAAAACTTTTAGTGGATTTCTACTTATTTTATTAAATATCATCTCCACCAAACAGGACAAGCTTGCATGTGTTATAGTTTTGGAGAAAAATGTGTTCATTTCATGTATGCGCAAAATGCCTTTGAAATGGCTTTAAAATGGATTTGGAGCATGGAGACGATTATCTCGGGATTGCAAGATAACCAAACAAAACTTTTAGTGGATTTCTACTTATTTTATTAAATATCATCTCCACCAAACAGGACAAGCTTGCATCTGTTATAGTTTTGGAGAAAAATGTGTTCATTTCATGTATGCGCGAAATGCCTTAAAAATGGCTTTAAAATGGATTTGGAGCATGGAGACGATTATCTCGGGATTGCAAGATAACCAAACAAAACTTTTAGTGGATTTCTACTTATTTTATTAAATATCATCTCCACCAAACAGGACAAGCTTGCATCTGTTATAGTTTTGGAGAAAAATGTGTTCATTTCATGTATGCGCGAAATGCCTTAAAAATGGCTTTAAAATGGATTTGGAGCATGGAGACGATTATCTCGCGATTGCAAGATAACCAAACAAAACTTTTAGTGGATTTCTACTTATTTTATTAAATATCATCTCCACCAAACAGGACAAGTTTGCATCTGTTATAGTTTTGGAGAAAAATGTGTTCATTTCATGTATGCGCGAAATGCCTTAAAAATGGCTTTAAAATGGATTTGGAGCATGGAGACGATTATCTCGGGATTGCAAGATAACCAAACAAAACTTTTAGTGGATTTCTACTTATTTTATTAAATATCATTTCCACCAAACAGGACAAGCTTGCATGTGTTATAGTTTTGGAGAAAAATGTGTTCATTTCATGTATGCGCAAAATGCCTTTGAAATGGCTTTAAAATGGATTTGGAGCATGAAGACGATTATCTCAGGATGGCAATATAAACAAACGAAACTTTTAGTAGATTTCTACTTATTTTATTAAATATTATCTCCACCAAACAGGACAAGCTTGCATCTGTTATAGTTTTGGAGAAAAATGTGTTCATTTCATGTATGCGCGAAATGCCTTAAAAATGGCTTTAAAATGGATTTGGAGCATGGAGACGATTATCTCGGGATTGCAAGATAACCAAACAAAACTTTTAGTGGATTTCTACTTATTTTATTAAATATCATCTCCACCAAACAGGACAAGCTTGCATCTGTTATAGTTTTGGAGAAAAATGTGTTCATTTCATGTATGCGCGAAATGCCTTAAAAATGGCTTTAAAATGGATTTGGAGCATGGAGACGATTATCTCGGGATTGCAAGATAACCAAACAAAACTTTTAGTGGATTTCTGCTTATTTTATTAAATATCATCTCCACCAAACAGGACAAGCTTGCATGTGTTATAGTTTTGGAGAAAAATGTGTTCATTTCATGTATGCGCAAAATGCCTTTGAAATGGCTTTAAAATGGATTTGGAGCATGGAGACGATTATCTCAGGATGTCAATATAAACAAACGAAACTTTTAGTAGATTTCTACTTATTTTATTAAATATTATCTCCACCAAACAGGACAAGCTTGCATCTGTTATAGTTTAGGAGAAAAATGTGTTCATTTCATGTATGCGCGAAATGCCTTAAAAATGGCTTTAAAATGGATTTGGAGCATGGAGACGATTATCTCGGGATTGCAAGATAACCAAACAAAACTTTTAGTGGATTTCTACTTATTTTATTAAATATCATCTCCACCAAACAGGACAAGCTTGCATCTGTTATAGTTTTGGAGAAAAATGTGTTCATTTCATGTATGCGCGAAATGCCTTAAAAATGGCTTTAAAATGGATTTGGAGCATGGAGACGATTATCTCGAGATTGCAAGATAACCAAACAAAACTTTTAGTGGATTTCTACTTATTTTATTAAATATCATCTCCACCAAACAGGACAAGCTTGCATGTGTTATAGTTTTGGAGAAAAATGTGTTCATTTCATGTATGCGCAAAATGCCTTTGAAATGGCTTTAAAATGGATTTGGAGCATGGAGACGTTTATCTCAGGATGGCAATATAAACAAACGAAACTTTTAGTAGATTTCTACTTATTTTATTAAATATTATCTCCACCAAACAGGACAAGCTTGCATCTGTTATAGTTTTGGAGAAAAATGTGTTCATTTCATGTATGCGCGAAATGCCTTAAAAATGGCTTTAAAATGGATTTGGAGCATGGAGACGATTATCTCGGGATTGCAAGATAACCAAACAAAACTTTTAGTGGATTTCTACTTATTTTATTAAATATCATCTCCACCAAACAGGACAAGCTTGCATCTGTTATAGTTTTGGAGAAAAATGTGTTCATTTCATGTATGCGCGAAATGCCTTAAAAATGGCTTTAAAATGGATTTGGAGCATGGAAACGATTATCTCGGGATTGCAAGATAACCAAACAAAACTTTTAGTGGATTTCTACTTATTTTATTAAATATCATCTCCACCAAACAGGACAAGCTTGCATGTGTTATAGGTTTGGAGAAAAATGTGTTCATTTCATGTATGCGCAAAATGCCTTTGAAATGGCTTTAAAATGGATTTGGAGCATGGAGACGATTATCTCAGGATGGCAATATAAACAAACGAAACTTTTAGTAGATTTCTACTTATTTTATTAAATATTATCTCCACCAAACAGGACAAGCTTGCATCTGTTATAGTTTTGGAGAAAAATGTGTTCATTTCATGTATGCGCGAAATGCCTTAAAAATGGCTTTAAAATGGATTTGGAGCATGGAGACGATTATCTCCGGATTGCAAGATAACCAAACAAAACTTTTAGTGGATTTCTACTTATTTTATTAAATATCATCTCCACCAAACAGGACAAGCTTGCATCTGTTATAGTTTTGGAGAAAAATGTGTTCATTTCATGTATGCGCGAAATGCCTTAAAAATGGCTTTAAAATGGATTTGGAGCATGGAGACGATTATCTCGGGATTGCAAGATAACCAAACAAAACTTTTGGTGGATTTCTACTTATTTTATTAAATATCATCTCCACCAAACAGGACAAGCTTGCATGTGTTATAGTTTTGGAGAAAAATGTGTTCATTTCATGTATGCGCAAAATGCCTTTGAAATGGCTTTAAAATGGATTTGGAGCATGGAGACGATTATCTCAGGATGGCAATATAAACAAACGAAACTTTTAGTAGATTTCTACTTATTTTATTAAATATTATCTCCACCAAACAGGACAAGCTTGCATCTGTTATAGTTTTGGAGAAAAATGTGTTCATTTCATGTATGCGCGAAATGCCTTAAAAATGGCTTTAAAATGGATTTGGAGCATGGAGACGATTATCTCGGGATTGCAAGATAACCAAACAAAACTTTTAGTGGATTTCTACTTATTTTATTAAATATCATCTCCACCAAACAGGACAAGCTTGCATCTGTTATAGTTTTGGAGAAAAATGTGTTCATTTCATGTATGCGCGAAATGCCTTAAAAATGGCTTTAAAATGGATTTGGAGCATGGAGACGATTATCTCGGGATTGCAAGATAACCAAACAAAACTTTTAGTGGATTTCTACTTATTTTATTAAATATCATCTCCACCAAACAGGACAAGCTTGCATGTGTTATAGTTTTGGAGAAAAATGTGTTCATTTCATGTATGCGCAAAATGCCTTTGAAATGGCTTTAAAATGGATTTGGAGCATGGAGACGATTATCTCAGGATGGCAATATAAACAAACGAAACTTTTAGTAGATTTCTACTTATTTTATTAAATATTATCTCCACCAGACAGGACAAGCTTGCATCTGTTATAGTTTTGGAGAAAAATGTGTTCATTTCATGTATGCGCGAAATGCCTTAAAAATGGCTTTAAAATGGATTTGGAGCATGGAGACGATTATCTCGGGATTGCAAGATAACCAAACAAAACTTTTAGTGGATTTCTACTTATTTTATTAAATATCATCTCCACCAAACAGGACAAGCTTTCATCTGTTATAGTTTTGGAGAAAAATGTGTTCATTTCATGTATGCGCGAAATGCCTTAAAAATGGCTTTAAAATGGATTTGGAGCATGGAGACGATTATCTCGGGATTGCAAGATAACCAAACAAAACTTTTAGTGGATTTCTACTTATTTTATTAAATATCATCTCCACCAAACAGGACAAGCTTGCATCTGTTATAGTTTTGGAGAAAAATGTGTTCATTTCATGTATGCGCGAAATGCCTTAAAAATGGCTTTAAAATGGATTTGGAGCATGGAGACGATTATCTCGGGATTGCAAGATAACCAAACAAAACTTTTAGTGGATTTCTACTTATTTTATTAAATATCATCTCCACCAAACAGGACAAGCTTGCATCTGTTATAGTTTTGGAGAAAAATGTGTTCATTTCATGTATGCGCGAAATGCCTTAAAAATGGCTTTAAAATGGATTTGGAGCATGGAGACGATTATCTCGGGATTGCAAGATAACCAAACAAAACTTTTAGTGGATTTCTACTTATTTTATTAAATATCATCTCCACCAAACAGGACAAGCTTGCATCTGTTATAGTTTTGGAGAAAAATGTGTTCATTTCATGTATGCGCGAAATGCCTTAAAAATGGCTTTAAAATGGATTTGGAGCATAGAGACGATTATCTCGGGATTGCAAGATAACCAAACAAAACTTTTAGTGGATTTCTACTTATTTTATTAAATATAATCTCCACCAAACAGGACAAGCTTGCATCTGTTATAGTTTTGGAGAAAAATGTGTTCATTTCATGTATGCGCAAAATGCCTTTGAAATGGCTTTAAAATGGATTTGGAGCATGGAGACGATTATCTCAGGATGGCAATATAAACAAACGAAACTTTTAGTAGATTTCTACTTATTTTATTAAATATTATCTCCACCAAACAGGACAAGCTTGCATCTGTTATAGTTTTGGAGAAAAATGTGTTCATTTCATGTATGCGCGAAATGCCTTAAAAATGGCTTTAAAATGGATTTGGAGCATGGAGACGATTATCTCGGGATTGCAAGATAACCAAACAAAACTTTTAGTGGATTTCTACTTATTTTATTAAATATCATCTCCACCAAACAGGACAAGCTTGCATCTGTTATAGTTTTGGAGAAAAATGTGTTCATTTCATGTATGCGCGAAATGCCTTAAAAATGGCTTTAAAATGGATTTGGAGCATGGAGACGATTATCTCGGGATTGCAAGATAACCAAACAAAACTTTTAGTGGATTTCTACTTATTTTATTAAATATCATCTCCACCAAACAGGACAAGCTTGCATCTGTTATAGTTTTGGAGAAAAATGTGTTCATTTCATGTATGCGCGAAATGCCTTAAAAATGGCTTTAAAATGGATTTGGAGCATGGAGACGATTATCTCGAGATTGCAAGATAACCAAACAAAACTTTTAGTGGATTTCTACTTATTTTATTAAATATCATCTCCACCAAACAGGACAAGCTTGCATGTGTTATAGTTTTGGAGAAAAATGTGTTCATTTCATGTATGCGCAAAATGCCTTTGAAATGGCTTTAAAATGGATTTGGAGCATGGAGACGTTTATCTCAGGATGGCAATATAAACAAACGAAACTTTTAGTAGATTTCTACTTATTTTATTAAATATTATCTCCACCAAACAGGACAAGCTTGCATCTGTTATAGTTTTGGAGAAAAATGTGTTCATTTCATGTATGCGCGAAATGCCTTAAAAATGGCTTTAAAATGGATTTGGAGCATGGAGACGATTATCTCGGGATTGCAAGATAACCAAACAAAACTTTTAGTGGATTTCTACTTATTTTATTAAATATCATCTCCACCAAACAGGACAAGCTTGCATCTGTTATAGTTTTGGAGAAAAATGTGTTCATTTCATGTATGCGCAAAATGCCTTTGAAATGGCTTTAAAATGGATTTGGAGCATGGAGACGATTATCTCAGGATGGCAATATAAACAAACGAAACTTTTAGTAGATTTCTACTTATTTTATTAAATATTATCTCCACCAAACAGGACAAGCTTGCATCTGTTATAGTTTTGGAGAAAAATGTGTTCATTTCATGTATGCGCGAAATGCCTTAAAAATGGCTTTAAAATGGATTTGGAGCATGGAGACCATTATCTCGGGATTGCAAGATAACCAAACAAAACTTTTAGTGGATTTCTACTTATTTTATTAAATATCATCTCCACCAAACAGGACAAGCTTGCATCTGTTATAGTTTTGGAGAAAAATGTGTTCATTTCATGTATGCGCGAAATGCCTTAAAAATGGCTTTAAAATGGATTTGGAGCATGGAGACGATTATCTCGGGATTGCAAGATAACCAAACAAAACTTTTAGTGGATTTCTACTTATTTTATTAAATATCATCTCCACCAAACAGGACAAGCTTGCATCTGTTATAGTTTTGGAGAAAAATGTGTTCATTTCATGTATGCGCGAAATGCCTTAAAAATGGCTTTAAAATGGATTTGGAGCATGGAGACGATTATCTCGGGATTGCAAGATAACCAAACAAAACTTTTAGTGGATTTCTACTTATTTTATTAAATATCATCTCCACCAAACAGGACAAGCTTGCATCTGTTATAGTTTTGGAGAAAAATGTGTTCATTTCATGTATGCGCGAAATGCCTTAAAAATGGCTTTAAAATGGATTTGGAGCATGGAGACGATTATCTCGGGATTGCAAGATAACCAAACAAAACTTTTAGTGGATTTCTACTTATTTTATTAAATATCATCTCCACCAAACAGGACAAGCTTGCTTGTGTTATAGTTTTGGAGAAAAATGTGTTCATTTCATGTATGCGCAAAATGCCTTTGAAATGGCTTTAAAATGGATTTGGAGCATGGAGACGATTCTCTCACGATGGCAATATAAACAAACGAAACTTTTAGTAGATTTCTACTTATTTTATTAAATATTATCTCCACCAAACAGGACAAGCTTGCATCTGTTATAGTTTTGGAGAAAAATGTGTTCATTTCATGTATGCGCGAAATGCCTTAAAAATGGCTTTAAAATGGATTTGGAGCATGGAGACGATTATCTCGGGATTGCAAGATAACCAAACAAAACTTTTAGTGGATTTCTACTTATTTTATTAAATATCATCTCCAGCAAACAGGACAAGCTTGCATCTGTTATAGTTTTGGAGAAAAATGTGTTCATTTCATGTATGCGCGAAATGCCTTAAAAATGGCTTTAAAATGGATTTGGAGCATGGAGACGATTATCTCGGGATTGCAAGATAACCAAACAAAACTTTTAGTGGATTTCTACTTATTTTATTAAATATCATCTCCACCAAACAGGACAAGCTTGCATGTGTTATAGTTTTGGAGAAAAATGTGTTCATTTCATGTATGCGCAAAATGCCTTTGAAATGGCTTTAAAATGGATTTGGAGCATGGAGACGATTATCTCAGGATGGCAATATAAACAAACGAAACTTTTAGTGGATTTCTACTTATTTTATTAAATATCATCTCCACCAAACAGGACAAGCTTGCATCTGTTATAGTTTTGGAGAAAAATGTGTTCATTTCATGTATGCGCGAAATGCCTTAAAAATGGCTTTAAAATGGATTTGGAGCATGGAGACGATTATCTCGGGATTGCAAGATAACCAAACAAAACTTTTAGTGGATTTCTACTTATTTTATTAAATATCATCTCCACCAAACAGGACAAGCTTGCATCTGTTATAGTTTTGGAGAAAAATGTGTTCATTTCATGTATGCGCGAAATGCCTTAAAAATGGCTTTAAAATGGATTTGGAGCATGGAGACGATTATCTCGGGATTGCAATATAACCAAACAAAACTTTTAGTGAATTTCTACTTATTTTATTAAATATCATCTCCACCAAACAGGACAAGCTTGCATCTGTTATAGTTTTGGAGAAAAATGTGTTCATTTCATGTATGCGCGAAATGCCTTAAAAATGGCTTTAAAATGGATTTGGAGCATGGAGACGATTATCTCGGGATTGCATTCTTATCTATCTAATACGATGACAACAGCTCTCCATACCTGCAGTCCACCACAAGGACCACCCTCTCTAATCCCTGAAAAATGAAATCATCCTCAGTGACGAAGAGAGGGGGCCAAGCGCCCCCCATGGTACCAGAGCATTGACTCTT
This sequence comes from Anomaloglossus baeobatrachus, assembly GCF_048569485.1. Classification (NCBI taxonomy): domain Eukaryota; kingdom Metazoa; phylum Chordata; class Amphibia; order Anura; family Aromobatidae; genus Anomaloglossus; species Anomaloglossus baeobatrachus. The sequence goes on along the minus strand of NW_027442536.1, from coordinate 62,010 downwards.
CTAAGAGTCCTAAGAGTCCTGCTCACACTGATGGGGTGAAGCTGTGGGACCCTATTTTCAGAGATGATGTCCTCCACCCAACTCTCAAAAAGCTGAAAGGGTCTTCAGTAGAGATGTATAGTCGAGCTGGGCTATCAGACGGTCACCTCTGTAGCTGTAGTGTCATTTTTCCTATGGTCCAATGTGTAAATTAAACAAAAAAGTGCACGTTTGTTATGATTTCCAAGATGGGGACCATGATGTGGACATAATAAAAAAATAGGGAACATGATAGGAGACATTTCTACAATACATATAATCATTCTTATCTATCTAATACGATGACAACAGCTCTCCATACCTGCAGTCCACCACAAGGACCACCCTCTCTATTCCCTGAAAAGTGAAATCATCCTCAGTGACGAGGAGAGGGGGCTAAGCGCCCCCCATGGTCTCAGAGCATTGACTCTTCTAAGAGTCCTAAGAGTCCTGCTCACACTGATGGGGTGCAGCTGTGGGACCCTATTTTCAGAGATGATGTTCTCCACCCAACTCTCAAAAAGCTGAAAGGGTCTTCAGTAGAGATGGATAGTCGAGCTGGGCTATCAGACGGTCACCTCTGTAGCTGTAGTGTCATTTTTCCTATGGTCCAATGTGTAAATTAAACAAAAAAGTGCACGTTTGTTATGATGTCCAAGATGGGGACCAGGATGTGGACATAATAAAAAATTAGGGAACATGATGGGAGACATTTCTACAATACATATAATCATTCTTATCTATTTAATACGATGACAACAGCTCTCCATACCTGCAGTCCACCACAAGGACCACCCTCTCTAATCCCTGAAAAATGAAATCATCCTCAGTGACGAAGAGAGGGGGCTAAGCGCCCCCCATGGTCTCAGAGCATTGACTCTTCTAAGAGTCCTAAGAGTCCTGCTCACACTGATGGGGTGCAGCTGTGGGACCCTATTTTCAGAGATGATGTCCTCCACCCAACTCTCAAAAAGCTGAAAGGGTCTTCAGTAGAGATGGATAGTCGAGCTGGGCTATCAGACGGTCACCTCTGTAGCTGTAGTGTCATTTTTCCTATGGTCCAATGTGTAAATTAAACAAAAAAGTGCACGTTTGTTATGATGTCCAAGATGGGGACCAGGATGTGGACATACATTCTTATCTATCTAATACGATGATAACAGCTCTCCATATCTGCAGTCCACCACAAGGACCACCCTCTCTAATCCCTGAAAAATGAAATCATCCTCAGTGATGAAGAGAGGGGGCTAAGTGCCCCCAATGGTCTCAGAGCATTGACTCTTCTAAGAGTCCTAAGAGTCCTGCTCACACTGATGGGGTGCAGCTGTGGGACCCTATTTTCAGAGATGATGTCCTCCACCCAACTCTCAAAAAGCTGAAAGGGTCTTCAGTAGAGATGGATAGTCGAGCTGGGCTATCAGACGGTCACCTCTGTAGCTGTAGTGTCATTTTTCCTATGGTCCAATGTGTAAATTAAACAAAAAAGTGCACGTTTGTTATGATTTCCAAGATGGGGACCATGATGTGGACATAATAAAAAAATAGGGAACATGATAGGAGACATTTCTACAATACATATAATCATTCTTATCTATCTAATACGATGACAACAGCTCTCCATACCTGCAGTCCACCACAAGGACCACCCTCTCTAATCCCTGAAAAATGAAATCATCCTCAGTGACGAAGAGAGGGGGCTAAGCGCCCCCCATGGTCTCAGAGCATTGACTCTTCTAAGAGTCCTAAGAGTCCTGCTCACACTGATGGGGTGCAGCTGTGGGACCCTATTTTCAGAGATGATGTCCTCCACCCAACTCTCAAAAAGCTGAAAGGGTCTTCAGTAGAGATGGATTGTCGAGCTGGGCTATCAGACGGTCACTTCTGTAGCTGTAGTGTCATTTTTCCTATGGTCCAATGTGTAAATTAAACAAAAAAGTGCACGTTTGTTATGATGTCCAAGATGGGGACCAGGATGTGGACATAATAAAAAATTAGGGAACATGATAGGAGACATTTCTACAATACATATAATCATTCTTATCTATCTAATACGATGACAACAGCTCTCCATACCTGCAGTCCACCACAAGGACCACCCTCTCTATTCCCTGAAAAGTGAAATCATCCTCAGTGACGAGGAGAGGGGGCTAAGCGCCCCCCATGGTCTCAGAGCATTGACTCTTCTAAGAGTCCTAAGAGTCCTGCTCACACTGATGGGGTGCAGCTGTGGGACCCTATTTTCAGAGATGATGTTCTCCACCCAACTCTCAAAAAGCTGAAAGGGTCTTCAGTAGAGATGGATAGTCGAGCTGGGCTATCAGACGGTCACCTCTGTAGCTGTAGTGTCATTTTTCCTATGGTCCAATGTGTAAATTAAACAAAAAAGTGCACGTTTGTTATGATGTCCAAGATGGGGACCAGGATGTGGACATAATAAAAAATTAGGGAACATGATAGGAGACATTTCTACAATACATATAATCATTCTTATCTATTTAATACGATGACAACAGCTCTCCATACCTGCAGTCCACCACAAGGACCACCCTCTCTAATCCCTGAAAAATGAAATCATCCTCAGTGACGAAGAGAGGGGGCTAAGCGCCCCCCATGGTCTCAGAGCATTGACTCTTCTAAGAGTCCTAAGAGTCCTGCTCACACTGATGGGGTGCAGCTGTGGGACCCTATTTTCAGAGATGATGTCCTCCACCCAACTCTCAAAAAGCTGAAAGGGTCTTCAGTAGAGATGGATTGTCGAGCTGGGCTATCAGACGGTCACTTCTGTAGCTGTAGTGTCATTTTTCCTATGGTCCAATGTGTAAATTAAACAAAAAAGTGCACGTTTGTTATGATGTCCAAGATGGGGACCAGGATGTGGACATAATAAAAAATTAGGGAACATGATAGGAGACATTTCTACAATACATATAATCATTCTTATCTATCTAATACGATGACAACAGCTCTCCATACCTGCAGTCCACCACAAGGACCACCCTCTCTATTCCCTGAAAAGTGAAATCATCCTCAGTGACGAGGAGAGGGGGCTAAGCGCCCCCCATGGTCTCAGAGCATTGACTCTTCTAAGAGTCCTAAGAGTCCTGCTCACACTGATGGGGTGCAGCTGTGGGACCCTATTTTCAGAGATGATGTTCTCCACCCAACTCTCAAAAAGCTGAAAGGGTCTTCAGTAGAGATGGATAGTCGAGCTGGGCTATCAGACGGTCACCTCTGTAGCTGTAGTGTCATTTTTCCTATGGTCCAATGTGTAAATTAAACAAAAAAGTGCACGTTTGTTATGATGTCCAAGATGGGGACCAGGATGTGGACATAATAAAAAATTAGGGAACATGATAGGAGACATTTCTACAATACATATAATCATTCTTATCTATTTAATACGATGACAACAGCTCTCCATACCTGCAGTCCACCACAAGGACCACCCTCTCTAATCCCTGAAAAATGAAATCATCCTCAGTGACGAAGAGAGGGGGCTAAGCGCCCCCCATGGTCTCAGAGCATTGACTCTTCTAAGAGTCCTAAGAGTCCTGCTCACACTGATGGGGTGCAGCTGTGGGACCCTATTTTCAGAGATGATGTCCTCCACCCAACTCTCAAAAAGCTGAAAGGGTCTTCAGTAGAGATGGATAGTCGAGCTGGGCTATCAGACGGTCACCTCTGTAGCTGTAGTGTCATTTTTCCTATGGTCCAATGTGTAAATTAAACAAAAAAGTGCACGTTTGTTATGATGTCCAAGATGGGGACCAGGATGTGGACATACATTCTTATCTATCTAATACGATGATAACAGCTCTCCATATCTGCAGTCCACCACAAGGACCACCCTCTCTAATCCCTGAAAAATGAAATCATCCTCAGTGATGAAGAGAGGGGGCTAAGTGCCCCCAATGGTCTCAGAGCATTGACTCTTCTAAGAGTCCTAAGAGTCCTGCTCACACTGATGGGGTGCAGCTGTGGGACCCTATTTCCAGAGATGATGTCCTCCACCCAACTCTCAAAAAGCTGAAAGGGTCTTCAGTAGAGATGGATAGTCGAGCTGGGCTATCAGACGGTCACCTCTGTAGCTGTAGTGTCATTTTTCCTATGGTCCAATGTGTAAATTAAACAAAAAAGTGCACGTTTGTTATGATGTCCAAGATGGGGACCAGGATGTGGACATAATAAAAAATTAGGGAACATGATAGGAGACATTTCTACAATACATATAATCATTCTTATCTATCTAATACGATGACAACAGCTCTCCATACCTGCAGTCCACCACAAGGACCACCCTCTCTAATCCCTGAAAAATGAAATCATCCTCAGTGACGAAGAGAGGGGGCTAAGCGCCCCCCATGGTTTTAGAGCATTGACTCTTCTAAGAGTCCTAAGAGTCCTGCTTACACTGATGGGGTGCAGCTGTGGGACCCTATTTTAAGAGATGATGTCCTCCACCCAACTCTCAAAAAGCTGAAAGGGTCTTCAGTAGAGATGGATAGTCGAGCTGGGCTATCAGACGGTCACCTCTGTAGCTGTAGTGTCATTTTTCCTATGGTCCAATGTGGAAATTAAACAAAAAAGTGCACGTTTGTTATGATGTCCAAGATGGGGACCAGGATGTGGACATAATAAAAAATTAGGGAACATGATAGGAGACCTTTCTACAATACATATAATCATTCTTATCTATTTAATACGATGACAACAGCTCTCCATACCTGCAGTCCACCACAAGGACCACCCTCTCTAATCCCTGAAAAATGAAATCATCCTCAGTGACGAAGAGAGGGGGCTAAGCGCCCCCCATGGTCTCAGAGCATTGACTCTTCTAAGAGTCCTAAGAGTCCTGCTCACACTGATGGGGTGCAGCTGTGGGACCCTATTTTCAGAGATGATGTCCTCCACCCAACTCTCAAAAAGCTGAAAGGGTCTTCAGTAGAGATGGATTGTCGAGCTGGGCTATCAGACGGTCACCTCTGTAGCTGTAGTGTCATTTTTCCTATGGTCCAATGTGTAAATTAAACAAAAAAGTGCACGTTTGTTATGATGTCCAAGATGGGGACCAGGATGTGGACATAATAAAAAATTAGGGAACATGATAGGAGACATTTCTACAATACATATAATCATTCTTATCTACCTAATACGATGATAACAGCTCTCCATACCTGCAGTCCACCACAAGGACCACCCTCTCTAATCCCTGAAAAATGAAATCATCCTCAGTGACGAAGAGAGGGGGCTAAGTGCCCCCAATGGTCTCAGAGCATTGACTCTTCTAAGAGTCCTAAGAGTCCTGCTCACACTGATGGGGTGCAGCTGTGGGACCCTAATTTCAGAGATGATGTCCTCCACCCAACTCTCAAAAAGCTGAAAGGGTCTTCAGTAGAGATGGATAGTCGAGCTGGGCTATCAGACGGTCACCTCTGTAGCTGTAGTGTCATTTTTCCTATGGTCCAATGTGTAAATTAAACAAAAAAGTGCACGTTTGTTATGATGTCCAAGATGGGGACCAGGATGTGGACATAATAAAAAATTAGGGAACATGATAGGAGACATTTCTACAATACATATAATCATTCTTATCTATCTAATACGATGACAACAGCTCTCCATACCTGCAGTCCACAACAAGGACCACCCTCTCTAATCCCTGAAAAATGAAATCATCCTCAGTGACGAAGAGAGGGGGCTAAGCGCCCCCCATGGTTTTAGAGCATTGACTCTTCTAAGAGTCCTAAGAGTCCTGCTTACACTGATGGGGTGCAGCTGTGGGACCCTATTTTAAGAGATGATGTCCTCCACCCAACTCTCAAAAAGCTGAAAGGGTCTTCAGTAGAGATGGATAGTCGAGCTGGGCTATCAGACGGTCACCTCTGTAGCTGTAGTGTCATTTTTCCTATGGTCCAATGTGTAAATTAAACAAAAAAGTGCACGTTTGTTATGATGTCCAAGATGGGGACCAGGATGTGGACATAATAAAAAATTAGGGAACATGATAGGAGACATTTCTACAATACATATAATCATTCTTATCTATTTAATACGATGACAACAGCTCTCCATACCTGCAGTCCACCACAAGGACCACCCTCTCTAATCCCTGAAAAATGAAATCATCCTCAGTGACGAAGAGAGGGGGCTAAGCGCCCCCCATGGTCTCAGAGCATTGACTCTTCTAAGAGTCCTAAGAGTCCTGCTCACACTGATGGGGTGCAGCTGTGGGACCCTATTTTCAGAGATGATGTCCTCCACCCAACTCTCAAAAAGCTGAAAGGGTCTTCAGTAGAGATGGATTGTCGAGCTGGGCTATCAGACGGTCACCTCTGTAGCTGTAGTGTCATTTTTCCTATGGTCCAATGTGTAAATTAAACAAAAAAGTGCACGTTTGTTATGATGTCCAAGATGGGGACCAGGATGTGGACATAATAAAAAATTAGGGAACATGATAGGAGACATTTCTACAATACATATAATCATTCTTATCTACCTAATACGATGATAACAGCTCTCCATACCTGCAGTCCACCACAAGGACCACCCTCTCTATTCCCTGAAAAATGAAATCATCCTCAGTGACGAAGAGAGGGGGCTAAGTGCCCCCAATGGTCTCAGAGCATTGACTCTTCTAAGAGTCCTAAGAGTCCTGTTTACACTGATGGGGGGCAGCTGTGGGACCCTAATTTCAGAGATGATGTCCTCCACCCAACTCTCAAAAAGCTGAAAGGGTCTTCAGTAGAGATGGATAGTCGAGCTGGGCTATCAGACGGTCACCTCTGTAGCTGTAGTGTCATTTTTCCTATGGTCCAATGTGTAAATTAAACAAAAAAGTGCACGTTTGTTATGATGTCCAAGATGGGGACCAGGATGTGGACATAATAAAAAATTAGGGAACATGATAGGAGACATTTCTACAATACATATAATCATTCTTATCTATCTAATACGATGACAACAGCTCTCCATACCTGCAGTCCACAACAAGGACCACCCTCTCTAATCCCTGAAAAATGAAATCATCCTCAGTGACGAAGAGAGGGGGCTAAGCGCCCCCATGGTCTCAGAGCATTAACTCTTCTAAGAGTCCTAAGAGTCCTGCTCACACTGATGGGTGCAGCTGTGGGACCCTATTTTCAGAGATGATGTCCTCCACCCAACTCTCAAAAAGCTGAAAGGGTCTTCAGTAGAGATGGATAGTCGAGCTGGGCTATCAGACGGTCACCTCTGTAGCTGTAGTGTCATTTTTCCTATGGCCCAATGTGTAAATTAAACAAAAAAGTGCACGTTTGTTATGATGTCCAAGATGGGGACCAGGATGTGGACATAATAAAAAATTAGGGAACATGATAGGAGACATTTCTACAATACATATAATCATTCTTATCTATCTAATACGATGACAACAGCTCTCCATACCTGCAGTCCACCACAAGGACCACCCTCTCTAATCCCTGAAAAATGAAATCATCCTCAGTGACGAAGAGAGGGGGCCAAGCGCCCCCCATGGTACCAGAGCATTGACTCTTCTAAGAGTCCTAAGAGTCCTGCTCACACTGATGGGGTGAAGCTGTGGGACCCTATTTTCAGAGATGATGTCCTCCACCCAACTCTCAAAAAGCTGAAAGGGTCTTCAGTAGAGATGGATAGTCGAGCTGGGCTATCAGACGGTCACCTCTGTAGCTGTAGTGTCATTTTTCCTATGGTCCAATGTGTAAATTAAACAAAAAAGTGCACGTTTGTTATGATGTCCAAGATGGGGACCAGGATGTGGACATAATAAGAAATTAGGGAACATGATAGGAGACATTTCTACAATACATATAATCATTCTTATCTATCTAATACGATGACAACAGCTCTCCATACCTGCAGTCCACCACAAGGACCACCCTCTCTAATCCCTGAAAAATGAAATCATCCTCAGGGACGAAGAGAGGGGGCTAAGCGCCCCCCATGGTTTTAGAGCATTGACTCTTCTAAGAGTCCTAAGAGTCCTGCTTACACTGATGGGGTGCAGCTGTGGGACCCTATTTTCAGAGATGATGTCCTCCACCCAACTTTCAAAAAGCTGAAAGGGTCTTCAGTAGAGATGGATAGTCGAGCTGGGCTATCAGACGGTCACCTCTGTAGCTGTAGTGTCATTTTTCCTATAATCCAATGTGTAAATTAAACAAAAAAGTGCACGTTTGTTATGATGTTCAAGATGGGGACCAGGATGTGGACATAATAAAAAATTAGGGAACATGATAGGAGACATTTCTACAATACATATAATCATTCTTATCTATCTAATACGATCACAACAGCTCTCCATACCTGCAGTCCACCACAAGGACCACTCTCTCTAATCCCTGAAAAATGAAATCATCCTCAGTGACGAAGAGAGGGGGCTAAGCGCCCCCCATGGTCTCAGAGCATTGACTCTTCTAAGAGTCCTAAGATTCCTGCTCACACTGATGTGGTGCAGCTGTGGGACCCTATTTTCAGAGATGATGTCCTCCACCCAACTCTCAAAAAGCTGAAAGGGTCTTCAGTAGAGATGGATAGTCGAGCTGGGCTATCAGACGGTCACCTCTGTAGCTGTAGTGTCATTTTTCCTATGGTCCAATGTGTAAATTAAACAAAAAAGTGCACATTTGTTATGATGTCCAAGATGGGGACCAGGATGTGGACATAATAAAAAATTAGGGAACATGATAGGAGACATTTCTACAATACATATAATCATTCTTATCTATTTAATACGATGACAACAGCTCTCCATACCTGCAGTCCACCACAAGGACCACCCTCTCTAATCCCTGAAAAATGAAATCATCCTCAGTGACGAAGAGAGGGGGCTAAGCGCCCCCCATGGTCTCAGAGCATTGACTCTTCTAAGAGTCCTAAGAGTCCTGCTCACACTGATGGGGTGCAGCTGTGGGACCCTATTTTCAGTGATGATGTCCTCCACCCAACTCTCAAAAAGCTGAAAGGGTCTTCAGTAGAGATGGATAGTCGAGCTGGGCTATCAGACGGTCACCTCTGTAGCTGTAGTGTCATTTTTCCTATGGTCCAATGTGTAAATGAAACAAAAAAGTGCACGTTTGTTATGATGTCCAAGATGGGGACCAGGATGTGGACATAATAAAAAATTAGGGAACATGATAGGAGACATTTCTACAATACATATAATCATTCTTATCTATCTAATACGATGATAACAGCTCTCCATATCTGCAGTCCACCACAAGGACCACCCTCTCTAATCCCTGAAAAATGAAATCATCCTCAGTGATGAAGAGAGGGGGCTAAGTGCCCCCAATGGTCTCAGAGCATTGACTCTTCTAAGAGTCCTAAGAGTCCTGCTCACACTGATGGGGTGAAGCTGTGGGACCCTATTTTCAGAGATGATGTCCTCCACCCAACTCTCAAAAAGCTGAAAGGGTCTTCAGTAGAGATGGATAGTCGAGCTGGGCTATCAGACGGTCACCTCTGTAGCTGTAGTGTCATTTTTCCTATGGTCCAATGTGTAAATTAAACAAAAAAGTGCACGTTTGTTATGATGTCCAAGATGGGGACCAGGATGTGGACATAATAAGAAATTAGGGAACATGATAGGAGACATTTCTACAATACATATAATCATTCTTATCTATCTAATACGATGACAACAGCTCTCCATACCTGCAGTCCACCACAAGGACCACCCTCTCTAATCCCTGAAAAATGAAATCATCCTCAGGGACGAAGAGAGGGGGCTAAGCGCCCCCCATGGTTTTAGAGCATTGACTCTTCTAAGAGTCCTAAGAGTCCTGCTTACACTGATGGGGTGCAGCTGTGGGACCCTATTTTCAGAGATGATGTCCTCCACCCAACTCTCAAAAAGCTGAAAGGGTCTTCAGTAGAGATGGATAGTCGAGCTGGGCTATCAGACGGTCACCTCTGTAGCTATAGTGTCATTTTTCCTATGGTCCAATGTGTAAATTAAACAAAAAAGTGCACGTTTGTTATGATGTCCAAGATGGGGACCAGGATGTGGACATAATAAAAAATTAGGGAACATGATAGGAGACATTTCTACAATACATATAATCATTCTTATCTATCTAATACGATCACAACAGCTCTCCATACCTGCAGTCCACCACAAGGACCACTCTCTCTAATCCCTGAAAAATGAAATCATCCTCAGTGACGAAGAGAGGGGGCTAAGCGCCCCCCATGGTCTCAGAGCATTGACTCTTCTAAGAGTCCTAAGATTCCTGCTCACACTGATGGGGTGCAGCTGTGGGACCGTATTTTCAGAGATGATGTCCTCCACCCAACTCTCAAAAAGCTGAAAGGGTCTTCAGTAGAGATGGATAGTCGAGCTGGGCTATCAGACGGTCACCTCTGTAGCTGTAGTGTCATTTTTCCTATGGTCCAATGTGTAAATTAAACAAAAAAGTGCACGTTTGTTATGATGTCCAAGATGGGGACCAGGATGTGGACATAATAAAAAAATAGGGAACATGATAGGAGACATTTCTACAATACATATAATCATTCTTATCTATCTAATACGATGACAACAGCTCTCCATACCTGCAGTCCACCACAAGGACCACCCTCTCTATTCCCTGAAAAGTGAAATCATCCTCAGTGACGAAGAGAGGGGGCTAAGCGCCCCCATGGTCTCAGAGCATTGACTCTTCTAAGAGTCCTAAGAGTCCTGCTCACACTGATGGGGTGCAGCTGTGGGACCCTATTTTCAGAGATGATGTTCTCCACCCAACTCTCAAATAGCTGAAAGGGTCTTCAGTAGAGATGGATAGTCGAGCTGGGCTATCAGACGGTCACCTCTGTAGCTGTAGTGTCATTTTTCCTATGGTCCAATGTGTAAATTAAACAAAAAAGTGCACGTTTGTTATGATGTCCAAGATGGGGACCAGGATGTGGACATAATAAAAAATTAGGGAACATGATAGGAGACATTTCTACAATACATATAATCATTCTTATCTATCTAATACGATGACAACAGCTCTCCATACCTGCAGTCCACAACAAGGACCACCCTCTCTAATCCCTGAAAAATGAAATCATCCTCAGTGACGAAGAGAGGGGGCTAAGCGCCCCCATGGTCTCAGAGCATTAACTCTTCTAAGAGTCCTAAGAGTCCTGCTCACACTGATGGGTGCAGCTGTGGGACCCTATTTTCAGAGATGATGTCCTCCACCCAACTCTCAAAAAGCTGAAAGGGTCTTCAGTAGAGATGGATAGTCGAGCTGGGCTATCAGACGGTCACCTCTGTAGCTGTAGTGTCATTTTTCCTATGGCCCAATGTGTAAATTAAACAAAAAAGTGCACGTTTGTTATGATGTCCAAGATGGGGACCAGGACGTGGACATAATAAAAAATTAGGGAACATGATAGGAGACATTTCTACAATACATATAATCATTCTTATCTATCTAATACGATGACAACAGCTCTCCATACCTGCAGTCCACCACAAGGACCACCCTCTCTAATCCCTGAAAAATGAAATCATCCTCAGTGACGAAGAGAGGGGGCCAAGCGCCCCCCATGGTACCAGAGCATTGACTCTTCTAAGAGTCCTAAGAGTCCTGCTCACACTGATGGGGTGAAGCTGTGGGACCCTATTTTCAGAGATGATGTCCTCCACCCAACTCTCAAAAAGCTGAAAGGGTCTTCAGTAGAGATGGATAGTCGAGCTGGGCTATCAGACGGTCACCTCTGTAGCTGTAGTGTCATTTTTCCTATGGTCCAATGTGTAAATTAAACAAAAAAGTGCACGTTTGTTATGATGTCCAAGATGGGGACCAGGATGTGGACATAATAAGAAATTAGGGAACATGATAGGAGACATTTCTACAATACATATAATCATTCTTATCTATCTAATACGATGACAACAGCTCTCCATACCTGCAGTCCACCACAAGGACCACCCTCTCTAATCCCTGAAAAATGAAATCATCCTCAGGGACGAAGAGAGGGGGCTAAGCGCCCCCCATGGTTTTAGAGCATTGACTCTTCTAAGAGTCCTAAGAGTCCTGCTTACACTGATGGGGTGCAGCTGTGGGACCCTATTTTCAGAGATGATGTCCTCCACCCAACTCTCAAAAAGCTGAAAGGGTCTTCAGTAGAGATGGATAGTCGAGCTGGGCTATCAGACGGTCACCTCTGTAGCTGTAGTGTCATTTTTCCTATAATCCAATGTGTAAATTAAACAAAAAAGTGCACGTTTGTTATGATGTTCAAGATGGGGACCAGGATGTGGACATAATAAAAAATTAGGGAACATGATAGGAGACATTTCTACAATACATATAATCATTCTTATCTATCTAATACGATCACAACAGCTCTCCATACCTGCAGTCCACCACAAGGACCACTCTCTCTAATCCCTGAAAAATGAAATCATCCTCAGTGACGAAGAGAGGGGGCTAAGCGCCCCCCATGGTCTCAGAGCATTGACTCTTCTAAGAGTCCTAAGATTCCTGCTCACACTGATGTGGTGCAGCTGTGGGACCCTATTTTCAGAGATGATGTCCTCCACCCAACTCTCAAAAAGCTGAAAGGGTCTTCAGTAGAGATGGATAGTCGAGCTGGGCTATCAGACGGTCACCTCTGTAGCTGTAGTGTCATTTTTCCTATGGTCCAATGTGTAAATTAAACAAAAAAGTGCACATTTGTTATGATTTCCAAGATGGGGACCAGGATGTGGACATAATAAAAAAATAGGGAACATGATAGGAGACATTTCTACAATACATATAATCATTCTTATCTATCTAATACGATGACAACAGCTCTCCATACCTGCAGTCCACCACAAGGACCACCCTCTCTATTCCCTGAAAAGTGAAATCATCCTCAGTGACGAAGAGAGGGGGCTAAGTGCCCCCAATGGTCTCAGAGCATTGACTCTTCTAAGAGTCCTAAGAGTCCTGCTCACACTGATGGGGTGCAGCTGTGGGACCCTATTTTCAGAGATGATGTTCTCCACCCAACTCTCAAAAAGCTGAAAGGGTCTTCAGTAGAGATGGATAGTCGAGCTGGGCTATCAGACGGTCACCTCTGTAGCTGTAGTGTCATTTTTCCTATGGTCCAATGTGTAAATTAAACAAAAAAGTGCACATTTGTTATGATGTCCAAGATGGGGACCAGGATGTGGACATAATAAAAAATTAGGGAACATGATAGGAGACATTTCTACAATACATATAATCATTCTTATCTATTTAATACGATGACAACAGCTCTCCATACCTGCAGTCCACCACAAGGACCACCCTCTCTAATCCCTGAAAAATGAAATCATCCTCAGTGACGAAGAGAGGGGGCTAAGCGCCCCCCATGGTCTCAGAGCATTGACTCTTCTAAGAGTCCTAAGAGTCCTGCTCACACTGATGGGGTGCAGCTGTGGGACCCTATTTTCAGTGATGATGTCCTCCACCCAACTCTCAAAAAGCTGAAAGGGTCTTCAGTAGAGATGGATAGTCGAGCTGGGCTATCAGACGGTCACCTCTGTAGCTGTAGTGTCATTTTTCCTATGGTCCAATGTGTAAATTAAACAAAAAAGTGCACATTTGTTATGATGTCCAAGATGGGGACCAGGATGTGGACATAATAAAAAATTAGGGAACATGATAGGAGACATTTCTACAATACATATAATCATTCTTATCTATTTAATACGATGACAACAGCTCTCCATACCTGCAGTCCACCACAAGGACCACCCTCTCTAATCCCTGAAAAATGAAATCATCCTCAGTGACGAAGAGAGGGGGCTAAGCGCCCCCCATGGTCTCAGAGCATTGACTCTTCTAAGAGTCCTAAGAGTCCTGCTCACACTGATGGGGTGCAGCTGTGGGACCCTATTTTCAGTGATGATGTCCTCCACCCAACTCTCAAAAAGCTGAAAGGGTCTTCAGTAGAGATGGATAGTCGAGCTGGGCTATCAGACGGTCACCTCTGTAGCTGTAGTGTCATTTTTCCTATGGTCCAATGTGTAAATTAAACAAAAAAGTGCACGTTTGTTATGATGTCCAAGATGGGGACCAGGATGTGGACATAATAAAAAATTAGGGAACATGATAGGAGACATTTCTACAATACATATAATCATTCTTATCTATCTAATACGATGATAACAGCTCTCCATATCTGCAGTCCACCACAAGGACCACCCTCTCTAATCCCTGAAAAATGAAATCATCCTCAGTGATGAAGAGAGGGGGCTAAGTGCCCCCAATGGTCTCAGAGCATTGACTCTTCTAAGAGTCCTAAGAGTCCTGCTCACACTGATGGGGTGCAGCTGTGGGACCCTATTTTCAGAGATGATGTCCTCCATCCAACTCTCAAAAAGCTGAAAGGGTCTTCAGTAGAGATGGATAGTCGAGCTGGGCTATCAGACGGTCACCTCTGTAGCTGTAGTGTCATTTTTCCTATTGTCCAATGTGTAAATTAAACAAAAAAGTGCACGTTTGTTATGATGTCCAAGATGGGGACCAGGATGTGGACATAATAAAAAATTAGGGAACATGATAGGAGACATTTCTACAATACATATAATCATTCTTATCTATCTAATACGATGACAACAGCTCTCCATACCTGCAGTCCACCACAAGGACCAGCCTCTCTAATCCCTGAAAAATGAAATCATCCTCAGTGACGAAGAGAGGGGGCCAAGCGCCCCCCATGGTACCAGAGCATTGACTCTTCTAAGAGTCCTAAGAGTCCTGCTCACACTGATGGGGTGAAGCTGTGGGACCCTATTTTCAGAGATGATGTCCTCCACCCAACTCTCAAAAAGCTGAAAGGGTCTTCAGTAGAGATGGATAGTCGAGCTGGGCTATCAGACGGTCACCTCTGTAGCTGTAGTGTCATTTTTCCTATGGTCCAATGTGTAAATTAAACAAAAAAGTGCACGTTTGTTATGATGTCCAAGATGGGGACCAGGATGTGGACATAATAAGAAATTAGGGAACATGATAGGAGACATTTCTACAATACATATAATCATTCTTATCTATCTAATACGATGACAACAGCTCTCCATACCTGCAGTCCACCACAAGGACCACCCTCTCTAATCCCTGAAAAATGAAATCATCCTCAGGGACGAAGAGAGGGGGCTAAGCGCCCCCCATGGTTTTAGAGCATTGACTCTTCTAAGAGTCCTAAGAGTCCTGCTTACACTGATGGGGTGCAGCTGTGGGACCCTATTTTCAGAGATGATGTCCTCCACCCAACTCTCAAAAAGCTGAAAGGGTCTTCAGTAGAGATGGATAGTCGAGTTGGGCTATCAGACGGTCACCTCTGTAGCTATAGTGTCATTTTTCCTATGGTCCAATGTGTAAATTAAACAAAAAAGTGCACGTTTGTTATGATGTCCAAGATGGGGACAAGGATGTGGACATAATAAAAAATTAGGGAACATGATAGGAGACATTTCTACAATACATATAATCATTCTTATCTATCTAATACGATCACAACAGCTCTCCATACCTGCAGTCCACCACAAGGACCACTCTCTCTAATCCCTGAAAAATGAAATCATCCTCAGTGACGAAGAGAGGGGGCTAAGCGCCCCCCATGGTCTCAGAGCATTGACTCTTCTAAGAGTCCTAAGATTCCTGCTCACACTGATGGGGTGCAGCTGTGGGACCCTATTTTCAGAGATGATGTCCTCCACCCAACTCTCAAAAAGCTGAAAGGGTCTTCAGTAGAGATGGATAGTCGAGCTGGGCTATCAGACGGTCACCTCTGTAGCTGTAGTGTCATTTTTCCTATGGTCCAATGTGTAAATTAAACAAAAAAGTGCACGTTTGTTATGATGTCCAAGATGGGGACCAGGATGTGGACATAATAAAAAAATAGGGAACATGATAGGAGACATTTCTACAATACATATAATCATTCTTATCTATCTAATACGATGACAACAGCTCTCCATACATGCAGTCCACCACAAGGACCACCCTCTCTATTCCCTGAAAAGTGAAATCATCCTCAGTGACGAAGAGAGGGGGCTAAGCGCCCCCCATGGTCTCAGAGCATTGACTCTTCTAAGAGTCCTAAGAGTCCTGCTCACACTGATGGGGTGCAGCTGTGGGACCCTATTTTCAGAGATGATGTTCTCCACCCAACTCTCAAATAGCTGAAAGGGTCTTCAGTAGAGATGGATAGTCGAGCTGGGCTATCAGACGGTCACCTCTGTAGCTGTAGTGTCATTTTTCCTATGGTCCAATGTGTAAATTAAACAAAAAAGTGCACGTTTGTTATGATGTCCAAGATGGGGACCAGGATGTGGACATAATAAAAAATTAGGGAACATGATAGGAGACATTTCTACAATACATATAATCATTCTTATCTATTTAATACGATGACAACAGCTCTCCATACCTGCAGTCCACCACAAGGACCACCCTCTCTAATCCCTGAAAAATGAAATCATCCTCAGTGACGAAGAGAGGGGGCTAAGCGCCCCCCATGGTCTCAGAGCATTGACTCTTCTAAGAGTCCTAAGAGTCCTGCTCACACTGATGGGGTGCAGCTGTGGGACCCTATTTTCAGAGATGATGTCCTCCACCCAACTCTCAAAAAGCTGAAAGGGTCTTCAGTAGAGATGGATAGTCGAGCTGGGCTATCAGACGGTCACCTCTGTAGCTGTAGTGTCATTTTTCCTATGGTCCAATGTGTAAATTAAACAAAAAAGTGCACGTTTGTTATGATGTCCAAGATGGGGACCAGGATGTGGACATAATAAAAAATTAGGGAACATGATAGGAGACATTTCTACAATACATATAATCATTCTTATCTATCTAATACGATGACAACAGCTCTCCATACCGTATTTCATGGTCAATCCAGGTTTGTCAGTGATGGCACTGACATAATGTATGGCGTCTTTTTCGGGCGTTATCCTTTGCCTTTTCATTGTGAAAATCCAGTTGCCTATATCAAAGCAAATTCTACTACTTGTAAAGTATGCAGAAAATGAAATGTAGAACATATAACATCAACTGCTTAGGAACGCATCATAGGTTAGTACTTAAAAGGATATTGTCATGTTCTAGTCATAATGCAAGCTGGACATTTTTCATGTTACCCTGTAATCGCCGGCCTGTTCTAATGCTCACAAGCAAAGATATATGCTCAGCTGCTAAGGCTTCCCTCTGCCTTCTGAATGAAAATTGAATATGTCTGGCTCACTGTGTATATAGCAGGTGCTCAGAAAAAATAAGAGTCAATTCAAAAGAAATAGCTCTGGTACACTATAGTGATTAATAACGTAAGAAAAGAACTCTTGGAATGCTGAAAATTCTTTATTTGTGCAAAAGGATAATTCATCCAACGTTTCGACCTTGTTTTTAGGTCTTTATCAAGGATAAAGTTATCTAAGATCATAAAGGGTTACAAAACCATATAAACACGTAATTAGTACATAGTACAACATAACAGTACAATATATTGCTACTTGAGAGTACAATGGGTCAAATGACCATGAGGCACATACAAAAAATTTTTCCAAAGCCATAGTGAAAACATTTGTACTGAGGAAAGAAAATTTCCACATGACCTATCTGGAGAAACATTCTGGATCAAACAACCAAAAATAGTCAAGCAGGTAAATACACACCTATATTTCATAACAGGATGATATGTGTTCAATTGTATAGCGTCATTGCCATTAAGGTACAAATGGAAAACTTGCAATCCTATATAGTGAAGGAAATGAACACATATCATATCAAAGAACACAGGAACATGGGTGTGAGAAAAACCTCAATGTTTATACTTTGTTCTTTATAATGGTGTGAACATGTATATGTCTCAGTACCTTATGCACTTGAGAATTCTAGTGAGTAGATGATGAAAGCCTATTCCAGAACTGGAATCGGTAAATAATTGTAGGTGGAATCTAAATGAAAAGATGGTACAAGTGTTATCATGACACGTGGGCTATAACACAATGGACCGTGTGACAAAGAAGAAAGGAGAGAAAGAAGAGGAAGAAAATGGAACTACCTGTAACATTACGTGATAGTCACTGGTAAGTCTCACTTGACAATTCAGGTGAAAAAGGATTCCTTTATTAAAGGGTTCTCAGTCGCCTCAGGATCATGAAATACTAGGGTAAATGATATGAGAATGGGTAAGAAGCACCACTAAAGGAAATATGAAATGCAGGACATATATCTATAAACCCCTGAACTACATGATAGAAATAAAAAGAAGAAAAAAGAAAAAAAAGAAGAAAGAAGAAGAACACATAGAATGCGGAAAGAGAATGGGTACAACTACCTGAGTTACTGCAGGGAGGCCCCTGGTTGGTATTGTGAGGGTTAGTGGAATTCCTTCACTGAAGGGTTCTCAGTTGCCTCAGGTTCGTGAAAAATGCTATAGACAAATAATGCCCGGAGAAAAGGGGTTCATATACAGCGAATAATGGTAATACAAGGTACATGTGTCACATGTAATAGTATATATATATATATTGTACTAAGCTCTACACCAGAAATAGAAAGTAGTCCCTCTGCCTTCTGTCTAGGTGCCCTGAGTTATGTCCTGTAAACTGTCACAGCGACCCAGACACACATGTGTAGTAGGGGAATATCCCTGCTGAGATGCCAGTGCTAGAGCACTCGTTTGCTGTGGAGTTGAACGCTATGTGAGCAGTTCTTACCTTCAATGAGCAGAAGTCTCTTTTTTCAGATTTCAATATCTCTGTGGGTATCTGGCAGAAATATGGAATACTCTTTACTGCTAAGACCCTGTACACCACTCCCACTAAAGGGGGCTTTACACGCTGCGACATCGCTAATGCGGAGTCGTTGGGGTCACGGAATTTGTGACGCACATCCGGCCGCATTAGCGATGTTGCTGCGTGTGACACCGATGAGCGATTTTGCATCGTTGCAAAAACGTGCAAAATCGCTCATCGGTGACATGGGTCTCCATTCTCGATTATCGTTACTGCAGCAGTAACGATGTAGTTCGTCGCTCCTGCGGCAGCACACATCACTCCGTGTGACACCGCAGAAACGAGGAACCTCTCCTTACCTGCCTCCCAGCCGCTATGAGGAAGGAAGGAGGTGGGCGGGATGTTCCGGCCACTCATCTCCGCCCCTCCGCTGCTATTGGGCGGTCGCTCAGTGACGTCGCTGTGACGCCGCACGGACCGCCCCCTTAGAAAGGAGGCGGTTCGCCGGTCACAGCGACGTCGCCGGGCAGGTAAGTATGTGTGACGGGTCTGGTCGGTGTTGTGCGGCATGGGCAGCGATTTACCCGTGTCGCGCAACAGATGGGGACGGGTACCCACACTAGCGATATCGGGACCGATATCGCAGTGTGTAAAGTAGCCTTTAGTCACATGACCAAGACTGTATCTGTGTCCCTACAACACACTTGAGACAAATGTGTGTGTGAGCCTGCATTGTGGGGTATATATAATATATTATAGAGCTGGGAAGGATCATTCTAAGCAGTGAGCTGTTCCAGTATTTGTAGGAAAATACCCAGTAGAAGCATCAAACACAGCACCAATACCTCCCATCAGTATCCCACCACAGTGCCATGTAACCCATGCCCTACACTCCCATCTACACCAATACTATACAGGCACAAACTAGTATATCTGACTAAAAGCCCCCAAAATATGAAGAACGGCCTATAGTTGAGTGTGGATATAAAATCTATGTGAGCAGAGCTAGAATAGAAATCACTGATCGCATTGAAGTCATTCTGACCATAAATCACCATGATATCAAGGTGAGGAGTTGTGTGTTACTGCTGGGAGGAAAGGGTTAACAGTGGAATATTAAGGTGCATTTCTGTGTGCAGTGTTACTAGTCAATGTAACAATTCAGTATGAGCTGCTCTTGGTGCCGGGGGAGGGAGATGCTCTCCTGAGCAAGATAGATGGGGAATGAACATAATATCTATATAGTGTAAGGCAGGGGGTCTCAAACTCGGCTGGGTGTATGGGCCGCACAGAGGAAAAAAATAATTTGGGGGGCTGCATTCTTTGCAAGACAAAGTGACATTTTTATTGGTACCATATATGTATATATTTTTTTCACACACCTTTGGATGACTGATTTTCAACATTTTTCACTTGTTTATTATAACAAATGTGCACATTCTTTGGTTAAATCTAAAAAAAATAAATGTGATGTTAAAAAAAAGTCATGCCTTATTTTGTTTTTTTTTACATTTTATCCCTTTCTTTTAACTAATAGTGTTACAATTATGACGCTAGCGTTTTGTGAAGGGAATGCTTTGCCTACTTCCGTGACTATGGCCTTCCGGAACTGCTGCATTTTGGCTGACCTCTCCGCCTCGGGAATAAGAGACATAAAGTTCTCCTTGTAGCGTGGGTCTAACAGTGTTACCAACCAGTAATGATTGTCGGCCAAGATGTTCTTAACGCGAGGGTCACGAGACAGGCAGCTTACCATAAAGTCATCCATGTGCGCCAGACTCTTAACAGCCATCACTTCAGTATCCAGACCAACACGATGACTGAACATGCTGTCCTCCTCCTTCTCCTCCTCCTCCTCATCTACCCTGTCCTCTGGCCAGCCACGCTGAACTGAGCATATGACTGGTATGCATGTCATATCCTCAATTTGGCCGGAGAGTTGCTCCATGTCTTCATCTTCCTCCTCGTCATAGTCCTCCACTGCACGTTGTGATGAGACGAGGCTGGGCTATGTGTTATCACCCACACCCACTACTGTTTCTTGCTCCAACTCATCGTGTTCCGCCTGCAATACATCATGTTTGGTTTTGAGCAGAGACCGTTTTAGAAGGCAGAGAAGCGGTATGGTGACGCTAATAATGGCGTCATCGCCGCTCACCATCTTGGTGGAGTCCTCAAAGTTTTGGAGGATGGTACATAGGTCGGACATCCATCTCCACTCCTCAGGTGTTATGTGTGGAGTTTGACCCATTTCCCGACGGCTTAGGTGATGCAGGTACTCAACAACTGCCCTCTTCTGCTCACATATCCTGATCAACATGTGCAGAGTTGAATTCCAACGCGTGGGGACATCACACACCAGTCTGTGAGCCGGAAGATGCAAACGACGCTGAAAGCCGGCAAGGCCAGCTGAAGCAGTAGGTGACTTTCGAAAATGTGCAGACAGGCGGCGAACTTTTACCAGCAGATCAGACAGCTCTGGGTATGACTTTAGAAACCGCTGAACCACGAGGTTGAGCACATGGGCCATGCATGGAACATGTGTCAGCTGGCCTCGCCTCAAAGCCGCCACTAGTTTCCGGCCATTGTCACACACAATCTTTCCTGGCTTTAGGTTCAGAGGTGTGAGCCAGTGATCTGCATGCTGTTTTAGAGCTGTCCACACCTCTTCTGCATTGTGGGATTTGTCACTTATGCAGATTAGCTGCAGCACAGCCTGTTGCCGCTTCGCCGAGGCAGTGCTGCAGTGCTTCCAGCTTGGGACTGGTGTGGAGGGTAAAGTGGATGAGGATGCGCAGGAGGAGGAGGAGGCTGAAGAGCATGACATTCCGGAGCTGTAGAGTGTGGGTGAAACCCTGACTGAGGTAGGGCCTGCAAACCTTGGTGTGGGAAGGACTTGTTCCGTTCCTCGCTCAAACTGGGTCCCAGCTGGGCTGGGCTGGGTAGGGCGTTGTGGGGGGTTTGTCTATCTCCGTTTGAGGTGAGTTTGTTTAAGTTAGCCTTTTCTTTGGCATTTTTTGGAGCCCTGCGGGTTGGGGAGTTGGTATCGCCCAGTAAGGCGTTCCCCGGGGGCTTGGATTGGGGTGACATTGTCAGTGGAAAACGGAGTTGAATTTTGGATTAGGAAATCGAAAACTGATCAGAGAGGTGTGGGTAGACTAGTCCGTTTGGGGATGGTTGTGGCATCTGATATGTGCCCGTTCAAGTGTCTCGGGAATTTTCAACAGATCCGTCCGAAGGTGGATGGCCCCTTATTATGTCACGAGGATGGGTCCTTTTTATCGAGATACCAATTTGTGAGTGTTTTTAGGGCATGTTTGAAGTCGTTGGGGTTAGATCCGAAGTCTTTCGGATTGGGGCAGCGACGGAGGCCTCTATATGCGGCCTACCGGAGGAGACAGTTAAGCAGATTGGTAGGTGGAAGTCGCAGCGCTTTAAGTCGTATGTACGTCCCCAGGTGGTTGTTGGCAATTGAGGGGAAAAGGGGGGGGTATTAGGGTAGCAATGGGGGGGGGAGAGTGTGTGTTTTTTGTCAATTTGGTTTGGTGAGGCAATAAAATGGTGTCGTCTGTACATTTTGTATTGCAGAAGCACCCCCCCTTCCTTCCCTGGTCTGGATCCTTGGCCACTCTTATGTGTATTGGGGAGCCCGACGAGCGGACGCGAGATGGAACGGGAGACAGCTAGGTTTTGAGAAGGACCTGGCTCTCGTGCGATGGCTCGGTGTTCGGGGGTTAGGGTGGAACAGGGTGTTGCAGGAGGTGCATAGATACGCCCGGTTGGACAGACCTCCTGACATGTTAGTGTTGCATGCCGGGGGGAATGATTTGGGTGGGCGTCCTTTTCGAATCTTGATAAAGGACATCAAACGTTTTTTGGAGAGTAACTGTAAAGCGCGGGGTTAAATATTCCTGTTAAAACATAGTCTACGACGTTCCCTGAGTCACATGAGGTGTCTGCAAAATTTTGTGTTTGTAAATATGACGGTGCGGATTCCTTTAGCAGACATACACACATACATATGTGACGCCCTGACACTGCAGGTAGTCACACATAGGCCCCCGCATAACAACTTCCCTCACCTAAGTCACACAAAGCCAACCAGAAAACCCTAGTCACCTCCCCCAGGGAAAGACAGGCACACCAGTGGGCAGGACCAGACGGAAGGAAACGCCCACCTAGGGGTCTGGAGACCCCGGGGCAGGAAAAAGGAGTCAGTTGTTTTTAAGGAGAGTTGTGGAGTGAGGAGTAAGGAGTGGAGTCCAGGCCTCTGCTTTAGACCTGAGGCTGAACTGACAGGTTAGTTAACCCCGCTTAACTAACTTAAGATAACAAATGGGCTGCAATGCTGAGAACCTGCTTACCTACGTAACTGATGAGGGAGGATGTCGCAAATCCATGGGAAGATGTTCAAGCTCTCCTGCAGTTCTTGGTGGCCCGTACAGTCCGACCACTTCGAATTCTGAAAGGCACTCTTACCCTTTCTACCCTGGAACGAAGCTTAGGCAAATAAACATGCTTGACCCTGGAATTGTTGACTCCGGTCTTCCTTTCATACCCCACACCTCCATTCCCATTTCTTATTTAAAAGTAATTACACAGACACAAATTTATCTTTGGATAATTTTGGCCATAGGAGCCATTTTATTAACAAGAATACATAACCAATAAAATTTGCAATGTGGTAAGGTCCTTGAAGCTACCAAAACCCTGGTGATTCCCATAACCGAGCAATAAAAAACCTCAACTTGCTCCCAGCCGTTACCCACACTGGCTCAGGAGCACCAAATGGTAAGGGTTAATCCTCCGTCAACCCCAACCACACCCCCAGGGGCCCCGACATACCCCGTCGGGGTTCCCCCCCAAAATCACCAGGGGACCATCAATTCTGCCAATGAGGGGATCCATACCCGGATGAATCCCCAAACCAATTTTAAACCAACTTCAAGGACCCACCAATAAACAACACCACAACGAAGGCACCTTGAAACCCTTCAAGTGCCTGAGACCCCCCGCAACCAAAGGGCCCTCTCAATACCTCCCTGCAAGCCAAGAGCCCATAAGTCAGTTCCCACCGCATTAAGGTGTACCCCGTCAGCCAACCAAAATTCCTCTTCCGTCCTTTCCAACTCAACATGCCGTATTGCTATACCCCCGTTCCGACTAACAAACTTCGAGATCGCCCTATTAACCTTCGCCCGCGCCTTGTTCAACCTGTAAACTGACCGCGCTTTCTGCCAACTCTTTCTCGCTACTATCTCCGACCAGACTATCGTTAGACCTGGAAACGACACCCATAACCGTAACAAATCATGTTTGATGTCCTTTATCAAGATTCGAAAAGGACGCCCACCCAAATCATTCCCCCCGGCATGCAACACTAACATGTCAGGAGGTCTGTCCAACCGGGCGTATCTATGCACCTCCTGCAACACCCTGTTCCACCCTAACCCCCGAACACCGAGCCATCGCACGAGAGCCAGGTCCTTCTCAAAACCTAGCTGTCTCCCGTTCCATCTCGCGTCCGCTCGTCGGGCTCCCCAATACACATAAGAGTGGCCAAGGATCCAGACCAGGGAAGGAGGAGGGGGTGCTTCTGCAATACAAAATGTACAGACGACACCATTTTATTGCCTCACCAAACCAAATTGACAAAAAACACACACTCTCACCCCCCCCCATTGCTACCCTAATACCCCCCCCCTTTTCCCCTCAATTGCCAACAACCACCTGGGGACGTACATACGACTTAAAGCGCTGCGACTTCCACCTACCAATCTGCTTAACTGTCTCCTCCGGTAGGCCGCATATAGAGGCCTCCGTCGCTGCCCCAATCCGAAAGACTTCGGATCTAACCCCAACGACTTCAAACATGCCCTAAAAACACTCACAAATTGGTATCTCGATAAAAAGGACCCATCCTCGTGACATAATAAGGGGCCATCCACCTTCGGACGGATCTGTTGAAAATTCCCGAGACACTTGAACGGGCACATATCAGATGCCACAACCATCCCCAAACGGACTAGTCTACCCACACCTCTCTGATCAGTTTTCGATTTCCTAATCCAAAATTCAACTCCGTTTTCCACTGACATAATGTCACCCCAATCCAAGCCCCCGGGGAACGCCTTACTGGGCGATACCAACTCCCCAACCCGCAGGGCTCCAAAAAACGCCAAAGAAAAGGCTAACTTAAACAAACTCACCTCAAACGGAGATAGACAAACCCCCCACAACGCCCTACCCAGCCGGGTAGGGACCCAGCCCAGCCCAGCTGGGACCCAGTTTGAGCGAGGAACGGAACAAGTCCTTCCCACACCAAGGTTTGCAGGCCCTACCTCAGTCAGGGTTTCACCCACACTCTACAGCTCCGGAATGTCATGCTCTTCAGCCTCCTCCTCCTCCTGCGCATCCTCATCCACTTTACCCTCCACACCAGTCCCAAGCTGGAAGCACTGCAGCACTGCCTCGGCGAAGCGGCAACAGACTGTGCTGCAGCTAATCTGCATAGGTGACAAACCCCACAATGCAGAAGAGGTGTGGACAGCTCTAAAACAGCATGCAGATCACTGGCTCACACCTCTGAACCTAAAGCCAGGAAAGGTTGTGTGTGACAATGGCCGGAACCTGGTGGCGGCTTTGAGGCGAGGCCAGCTGACACATGTTCCATGCATGGCCCATGTGCTCAACCTCGTGGTTCAGCGGTTTCTAAAGTCATACCCAGAGCTGTCTGATCTGCTGGTAAAAGTCCGCTGCCTGTCTGCACATTTTCGAAAGTCACCTACTGCTTCAGCCGGCCTTGCCGGCTTTCAGCGTCGTTTGCATCTTCCGGCTCACAGACTGGTGTGTGATGTCCCCACGCGTTGGAATTCAACTCTGCACATGTTGATCAGGATATGTGAGCAGAAGAGGGCAGTTGTTGAGTACCTGCATCACCTAAGCCGTCGGGAAATGGGTCAAACTCCACACCTGAGGAGTGGAGATGGATGTCCGACCTATGTACCATCCTCCAAAACTTTGAGGACTCCACCAAGATGGTGAGCGGCGATGACGCCATTATTAGCGTCACCATACCGCTTCTCTGCCTTCTAAAACGGTCTCTGCTCAAAACCAAACATGATGCATTGCAGGCGGAACACGATGAGTTGGAGCAAGAAACAGTAGTGGGTGTGGGTGATAACACACAGCCCAGCCTCGTCTCATCACAACGTGCAGTGGAGGACTATGACGAGGAGGAGGATGAAGACATGGAGCAACTCTCCGGCCAAATTGAGGATATGACATGCATACCAGTCATATGCTCAGTTCAGCGTGGCTGGCCAGAGGACAGGGTAGATGATGAGGAGGAGGAGGAGGAGGAGGAGAAGGAGGAGGACAGCATGTTCAGTCATCGTGTTGGTCTGGATACTGAAGTGATGGCTGTTAAGAGTCTGGCGCACATGGATGACTTTATGGTAAGCTGCCTGTCTCGTGACCCTCGCGTTAAGAACATCTTGGCCGACAATCATTACTGGTTGGTAACACTGTTAGACCCACGCTACAAGGAGAACTTTATGTCTCTTATTCCCGAGGCGGAGAGGTCAGCCAAAATGCAGCAGTTCCGGAAGGCCATAGTCACGGAAGTAGGCAAAGCATTCCCTTCACAAAACGCTAGCGTCATAATTGTAACACTATTAGTTAAAAGAAAGGGATAAAATGTAAAAAAAAACAAAATAAGGCATGACTTTTTTTTAACATCAAATTTTTTTTTTTTAGATTTAACCAAAGAATGTGCACATTTGTTATAATAAACAAGTGAAAAATGTTGAAAATCAGTCATCCAAAGGTGTGTGAAAAAAATATATATATATGGTACCAATAAAAATGTCACTTTGTCCTGCAAAGAATGCAGCCCCCCAAATTATTTTTTTCCTCTGTGCGGCCCATACACCCAGCCGAGTTTGAGACCCCCTGCCTTACACTATATAGATATCATGTTCATTCCCCATCTATCTTGCTCAGGAGAGCATCTCCCTCCCCCGGCACCAAGAGCAGCTCATATTGAATTGTTACATTGACTAGTAACACTGCACACAGAAATGCACCTTAATATTCCACTGTTAACCCTTTCCTCCCAGCAGTAACACACAACTCCTCACCTTGATATCATGGTGATTTATGGTCAGAATGACTTCAATGCGATCAGTGATTTCTATTCTAGCTCTGCTCACATAGATTTTATATCCACACTCAACTATAGGCCGTTCTTCATATTTTGGGGGCTTTTAGTCAGATATACTAGTTTGTGCCTGTATAGTATTGGTGTAGATGGGAGTGTAGGGCATGGGTTACATGGCACTGTGGTGGGATACTGATGGGAGGTATTGGTGCTGTGTTTGATGCTTCTACTGGGTATTTTCCTACAAATACTGGAACAGCTCACTGCTTAGAATGATTCTTCCCAGCTCTATAATATATTATATATACCCCACAATGCAGGCTCACACACACATTTGTCTCAAGTGTGTTGTAGGGACACAGATACAGTCTTGGTCATGTGACTAAAGGCTACTTTACACACTGCGATATCGGTCCCGATATCGCTAGTGTGGGTACCCGCCCCATCTGTTGCGCGACACGGGCAAATCGCTGCCCATGCCGCACAACACCGACCAGACCCGTCACACATACTTACCTGACCGGCGACGTCGCTGTGACCGGCGAACCGCCTCCTTTCTAAGGGGGCGGTCCGTGCGGCGTCACAGCGACGTCACTGAGCGCCCGCCCAATAGCAGCGGAGGGGCGGAGATGAGTGGCCGGAACATCCCGCCCACCTCCTTCCTTCCTCATAGCGGCTGGGAGGCAGGTAAGGAGAGGTTCCTCGTTTCTGCGGTGTCACACGGAGTGATGTGTGCTGCCGCAGGAGCGACGAACTACATCGTTACTGCTGCAGTAACGATAATCGAGAATGGAGACCCATGTCACCGATGAGCGATTTTGCACGTTTTTGCAACGATGCAAAATCGCTCATCGGTGTCACACGCAGCAACATCGCTAATGCGGCCGGATGTGCGTCACAAATTCCGTGACCCCAACGACTCCGCATTAGCGATGTCGCAGCGTGTAAAGCCCCCTTTAGTGGGAGTGGTGTACAGGGTCTTAGCAGTAAAGAGTATTCCATATTTCTGCCAGATACCCACAGAGATATTGAAATCTGAAAAAAGAGACTTCTGCTCATTGAAGGTAAGAACTGCTCACATAGCGTTCAACTCCACAGCAAACGAGTGCTCTAGCACTGGCATCTCAGCAGGGATATTCCCCTACTACACATGTGTGTCTGGGTCGCTGTGACAGTTTACAGGACATAACTCAAGGCACCTAGATAGAAGGCAGAGGTACTGGGATTGGTTGGTTTTTGGTGACGGAGGTGCAGGGGCTGGCGCCCATGTGCAGTGCTGGCTAAGGTATATTGATGATATTTTGATTTTTTGGCAGGGCACTGTGGAGCAGCTCGAGACATTTATGGAGGAACTTAATAACAACACCTTTAACATCAGATTGACACATAAGCATAGCAGCAGTTGCGTTGACTTCCTGGATATTAAAATTTCATTCGGTTCTGAGCGAATTGTTCAGACCGACGTCCATAGGAAGGAAACATCAGTCAACGCACTGCTGCATGCTTCTTCTGCTCATACCCCCTCCACCATCCGGGCCGTACCGACTGGCCAGTTCCTCAGGATGAAGCAAATTTGTTCGTCAGACACTGCTTTTGAACAACAGTCTGCCGACCTCCAGCGCCATAGGGGTGGCAAAGGCGGTCTTCCCCCGGTCTGCCTCAGCAACGGACACTAGCCAATAGTGACTAGTGAGATCAAGGGTAGAAAAATAATTTGCAGTTCTCAATGCAGCTAGCGATTCCTCAATACGGGGGAGTGATGCCGTCCTTCTTCTTTAACAGGACCAACGGAGCTGCCCAAAGGCTACAACTGTCACGGATAACCCCAGCCGCCTTCATGTTGCTCAACATGTCCTTGGTACACTGGTAATGTGAAGGTGGTATTGGCTTATAGCTCTCTTTGATGGGTGGGTGTGCACCTGTGGGGATGTAGTGTTGGACCCCTTTTATTCCCCCAAAATCTAGCGGATGTTTGCTGAAGACTTGCTCGCTCGTATTCTTGCACTACCCTGTGGACCCGCTTCTTGTGATGTGAAGGTGTGGAGTCAGTGCCTACGTGTAATTCCTTACACCACTCCTCTGGCTGACTTGGTGAGCAGTCACTGACTGGGTGGGGTGCAGTAATAGTGGATGCTGCTACTTGGATAGCATGTGTATCTACTGTGAACAGCTTATCAATGGTGGCAAGTCGGGGCAGCTTAACCTCCTGCTCTCCGCAGTTTAACACTCTCACGGGCACTCTTCCCTTCCGCACTAATGAATAAAACTATGATGTAAATATCATATAGATACCCCACAATTGTAAATAAAGGTAGGTTATGGGAAAAGGGGGAACAGGGAAAGAGGAAAATAGTGTAATAAAGTATACCTTCTGGGGGTGAGAGGAAATGGCAGCACAGCCAGTGGAGGTGAAGCAAAAGGAAGCCTGCAACTAAAGAGTTGAGAGCGTTATCACATGGTGACTGAGCCTGATTGTAAAGGGAGCATAGAGTGGAGCATACTCTGGGCACGTTAGAACCCAAGTTCTTAAACCATGAATATGGACCCCTTTTATTCTCCCAAAGTCTAGCGGATGTTTGCTGAAGACTTGCTCGTATTCTTGCACTACCCTGTGGACCCGCTTCTTGTGATGTGAAGGTGTGGAGTCAGTGCCTACGTGTAATTCCTTACACCACTCCTCTGGTTGACTTGGTGAGCTGTCACTGAATGGGTGTGGTGAAGTAACGGTGGATGCTGTGGCTTGGATATCATATTAAATATAGGGACCCCCATACAGTAGTATGAGAAATTTTTTTGTATTCAATGATCGGTATTACCTTCAGGGGCGCGGCACGTGGACGTGCGTTCCATTAGCCTCACTGCATTCCACTCCCATACAGGAAGTGGGCGCAGCTATTACTACGGTCGCACATAAAAGAACCCACAGCCACCACTGCACACAGCTGACTCCACCACTGGAAACCCACTTCTACACCAACGCAGGTAAGACAGGATCGGCACCTCTATGCTCCCGTTACAATCAGGCTCAGTCACCATGTGATAATGCTCTCAACAATTTAGTTGCAGGCTTCCCCTTGCTTCACCTCCACTGGCTGTGCTGCCATTTCCTCTCCCCCCTGGAAGGTATACTTTATTACACTATTTTCCTGTTTCCCTCTTCTCCCTTTTCCCATAACCTACCTTTATCTGCATTTGTGGGGTATCTATATACTATTTATATCACAGTTTTATTCATTAATACGGAAGGGAAGAGTGCGCGTGAGAGTGTTGAACTGCGGAGAGCAAGAGGTTAAGCTGCCCCGATTTGCCACCATTGATAAGCTGTTCACAGTAGATACACATGCTATCCAAGCAGCAGCAGCATCCACCATTACTGCACCCCACCCAGTCAGTGACAGCTCACCAAGTCAGCCAGAGGAGTGGTGTCAGGAATTACACGTAGGCACTGACTACACACCTTCACATCACAAGAAGGGGGTGCAAGTGTGACGCCCTGGACTAGCCAGTTGGTCACAGACATAACACACACACACACCCCCTTTCCCGGATAGTTACACTAGTCAGACACAAAACCGTTGTTGCCTCCCTCCAGGGGCTGATGTCCACACCAGGTGGGGCGGAGCCAGGCGGTTGGCCCCACCCACCAAGGAGTTCACAGGCCTGGAGGTGGGAAAACCAGTTAGTTAGTTGAAGTTCAGTTAAGAGTTGAACCGTGGAGGTAGTGAGTTCAGTGAAGAGCCCAGTTTTGGGTAGGAGTGCAAAACTGCTAGTGTCTGGGTCAGATCCCAGGCACTATGGGGAGATAAGGTATGCACACCAGTGACTATGTAAGGGGAATACATGAAATAGCAGAAACTGCTGTGTGAATACTGACTTGAAAAATCCAATAGCATTAATTCACATAATCCTAGTGACTGCGCACACAACATGGCCAAACGAAAACAAAAGACAGTACCTGGCCATTCAATCAAATGGAAACTCATAGGCAACACAGTCCATTAGACTAGGCAATTACATGCAGCCAAACAAAGTTCATGGGCCTTGCCTCAGAGTCGAACCCACAACCTCTTGGAGAACAAGCAAAGAGCCTACCACTAAACCAACTCAGTGAAGTTGGAAACCGACTCTACATTAATTAACATAATCCTAGTGACTGCGCACACAACATGGCCAAACAAAAGCAAAAGATAGTACCTGGCCTATTAATCCAATGGAAACTCATAGGTAACACAGTACATTGGACTAGGCAATTACATGCAGCCATACAAAGCCCATGGGTCTTGCCCCAGAGTCGAACCCACAACCTCTCGTAGCCAGGGCAAAGAGCCTACCACTACACCAACACAGAGAAGTAGGTGAATGACTCTACATTAATTCACATAATCCTAGTGACTGCGCACACAACATGGCCAAACAAATGCAAAAGACATTATCTGGCCTATCAATCCAATGGAAACTCATAGGCAACACAGTCCATTAGACTAGGCACTTACATGCAGCCATGTAAAGTTCATGGGCATTGCCTCAGAGTCGAACCCACAACCTCTTGGAGAACAAGCAAAGAGCCTACCACTAAACCAACTCAGAGAAGTCGGAAACCGACTCTACATTAATTAACATAATCCTAGTGACTGCGCACACAACATGGCCAAACAAAAGCAAAAGACAGTACGTGGCCTATCAATCCAACGGAAACTCATAGGTAACACAGTACATTGGACTAGGCAATTACATGCAGCCATACAAAGCCCATGGGCCTTGCCCCAGAGTCAAACCCACAACCTCTCATAGCCAAGGCAAAGAGCCTACCAATACACCAACACAGAGAAGTGGAAAACCATTTCTACATTAATTCACATAATCCTAGTGACTGCGCACACAACATGGCCAAACAAAAGCAAAAGACAGTACCTGGCCTATCAATCCAATGGAAACTCATAGGCAACACAGTCCATTGGACTAGACAATTACATGGAGACATACAAAGTCCATGGGCCTTGCCTCAGAGTCAAACCCACAACTTCTCGCAACCAAGCAAAGAGCCTACCACTACACTAACACAGAGAAGTGGGAAACTGATTCTACATTAATTCACATAATCCTACCGACTGCGCACACAACATGGCCAAACAAAAGACAATACCTGGCCTATTCATTCAATGAAAACTCATAGGCAACACAGTCCATTGGACTAGGCAATTACATTCAACCATACAAAGTCCATGGGCTTTGCCTCAAAGTCAAACCCACAACTTCTTGTAACCCAAGGAAAGAGCCTACCACTACACCAACACAGAGAAGAGAATGACTCTACATTAATTCACATAATCCTAGTGACTGCGCACACAACATGACCAAACGAAAACAAAAGACAGTCCCTGGCCTATCAATCCAATGGAAACTCATAGACAACATAGTCCATTGGACTACGCAATTACATGCAGCCATACAAAGTCCATGGGCCTTGCCTCAGAGTCATACCCACAATCTCTGGCAGAACAAGCAAAGAGCCTACAACTTCACCAACACAAAGAAGTAGGAAGCTGCGTCTACATTAATTCACATAATCCTAGTGACTGCGCACACAACATGGCCAAACAAAAGCAAAAGACAGTACCTGGCCTATCAATCCAATGGGAACTCATAGGCAACACAGTTAATTGAACTAGGCAATTACATGCAGCCATACAAACTCCATGGGCCTTGCCTCAGAGTCAAACCCACAACCTCTTGCAGCTAAGCAAAGAGCCTTCCACTACAGCAACACAGAGAACTGGGAAACTGATTCTACATTAATTCACATAATCCTACCGACTGCGCACACAACATAACCAAACAAAAGATAATACCTGGCCAATCAATCCAATGGAAACTCATAAGCAACACAGTCCATTGGACTAGGCAATTACACGCAGCCATATAAAGTCCATGGGCTTTGCCTCAGAGTCAAACCCACAATTTCTCGCAGCCCCAGCAAAGAGCCTACCACTACACCAAGACAGAGAAGTTGGAAACTGAGTTTACATTAGTTCACATAATCCTAGTGACTGCGCACACAACATGGCCAAACAAAAGCAAAAGACAGTACCTGGCCTATCAATCCAATGGGAACTCATAGGCAAAACAGTTATATGAAATAGGCAATTACATGCAGCCATACAAACTCCAGGGGCCTTGCCTCAGAGTCAAACCCACAACCTCTTGCAGCTTAAGCAAAGAGACTACCACTACACCAACACAGAGAAGTAGGTGAATGACTCTACATTAATTCACATAATCCTAGTGACTGCGCACACAACATGGCCAAACAAAAGCAAAAGACAGTACCTGGCCTATCAATCCAATAGAAACTCATATGCAAAGCAATCAATTGGACTAGGCAATTACATGCAGCCATACAAAGTCCATGGGCCTTGCCTCAAAGTCGAACTCACAACCTCTCGCAGCTCAAGCCAAGAGCCTACCACTACACCAACACAGAGAAATGTAAACCTGACTCTACATTATTTCACATAATCCTAGTGACTGCGCACACAACATGGCCAAACGAAAACAAAAGACAGTAACTGGCCTATCAATCCAATAGAAACTCATAAGCAACACAGTCCATTGGACTAAGCAATTACATGCAGCCATTCAAAGTCCATGAGCCTTGCATTAGAGTCGAACCCACAACCTCTCGCAGCCCAAGCAAAGAGCCTACCACTACACCAACACAGAGAAGTGGGAAACTGACTCTACATTAATTCCCATAACCCTAGTGACTGCGCACACAACATGGTCAAACAAAAGCAAAAGGCAGTACCTGGCCTATCAATCCAATGGAAACTCATAGGCAACATAGTCCATTGGACTAGGCAATTACATGCAGCCATACAAAGTCCATGGGCCTTGCCTCAGAGTCAAACCCACAACCTCTGGCAGAACAAGCAAAGAGCCTACAACTACAAAAACACAAAGAAGTAGGAAGCTGCGTCTACATTAATTCACATAATCCTAGTGACTGCGCACACAACATGGCCAAACAAAAGCAGAAGACATTACCTAGCCTATGAAGCCAATGGAAACTCATAGGCAACACAGTCAATTGAACTAGGCGATTACATGCAGCCATACAAACTCCATGGGCCTTGCCTCAGAGTCGAACCCACAACCTCTCGCAGCCCAAGCAAAGAGCCTACCACTACACCAACACAGAGAAGTTGGAATCTGAGTTTACATTAGTTCACATAATCCTAGTGACTGCGCACACAACATGGCCAAACAAAAGCAAAAGACATTACCTGGCCTATCAATCCGATGGGAACTCATAGGCAACACAGTCAATTGAACTAGGCGATTACATGCAGCCATACAAACTCCATGGGCCTTGCCTCAGAGTTGAACCCACAACCTCTCGCAGCTTAAGCAAAGAGACTACCACTACACCAACACAGAGAATTAGGTGAATGACTCTACATTAATTCACATAATCCTAGTGACTGCGCACACAACATGGCCAAACAAAAGCAAAAGACAGTACCTGGCCTATTAATCCAATGGAAACTCATAGGCAACGCAATCCTTTGGACTAGGCAATAACATGCAGCCATACAAAGTCCATGGGCCTTGCCTCAGAGTCAAAACCACTACCTCTCAAAGCCCAAGCAAAGAGCCTACCACTACACCAACACAGAGAAGTGCGAAACTGACTCAACATAAATTCACATAATCCTAGTGACTGCGCACACAACATGGCCAAACAAAAGCAATAGACAGTCCCTGGCCTATCAATCCAATGGAAACTCATAGACAACATAGTCCATTGGACTAGGCAATTACATGCAGCCATACAAAGTCCATGGGCTTTGCCTCAGAGTCAAGCCGCAACTGCTCGCAGCCCAAGCAAAGAGCCTACCACTACACCAACACAGAGAAGTAGGAGAATGATTCTACATTAATTCACATAATCCTAGTGACTGCGCACACAACATGGCCAAACAAAAGCAAAAGACAGTACCTGGCCTATCATTCTAATTGAAACTCATAGGTAACATAGTCCATTG
This sequence comes from Anomaloglossus baeobatrachus, assembly GCF_048569485.1. Classification (NCBI taxonomy): domain Eukaryota; kingdom Metazoa; phylum Chordata; class Amphibia; order Anura; family Aromobatidae; genus Anomaloglossus; species Anomaloglossus baeobatrachus. The sequence goes on along the minus strand of NW_027442536.1, from coordinate 27,062 downwards.
GACTAGGCAATAACATGCAGCCATACAAAGTCCATGGGCCTTGCCTCAGAGTCGAACTCACAACCTCTCGCAGCCCAAGAAAAAAGCCTACCACTACAGCAACACAGAGAAGTGTGAAACTGCCTCTACATTAATTCACATAATCCTAGTGACTGCGCACACAACATGGCCAAACAAAAGCAAAAGACAGTACCTCGCCTATCATTCCAATTGAAACTCATAGGTAACATAGTCCATTTGACTAGGCAATAACATGCAGCCATACAAAGTCCATGGGCCTTGCCTCAAAGTTGAACTCACAACCTCTCGCAGCTCTAGCAAAGAGCCTATAACTACACCAACACAGAGAAATGTGAACCTGACTCTACATTAATTCACATAATCCTAGTGACTGCGCACACAACATGGCCAAACAAAAGCAAAAGACAGTACCTGGCCCATCAATCCAATGGAAACTCATAGGCAACACAGTCCATTGGACTAGACAATTACATGGAGACATACAAAGTCCATGGGCCTTGCCTCAGAGTCAAACCCACAACCTCTCGCAGCCAAGCAAAGAGCCTACCACTACACCAACACAGAGAAGTGGGAAACTGATTCTACATTAATTCACATAATCCTACCGACTGCGCACACAACATGGCCAAACAAAAGAAAATACCTGGCCTATCAATCCAATGGAAACTCATAGGCAACACAGTCCATTAGACTAGGCAAATACATGCAGCCATACAAAGCCCATGGGCCTTGCCCCAGAGTCGAACCCACAACCTCTTGTAGCCCGAGCAAAGAGCCTACAAATACACCAACACAGAGAAGTGGAAAACTGATTCTACATTAATTCACATAATCCTAGTGACTGCGCACACAACATGGCCAAACAAAAGCAAAACAAAAGCAAAAGACATTACCTGGCCTATAAATCCAATAGAAACTCGTAGGCAAAGCAATCAATTGGACTAGGCAATTACATGCAGCCATACAAAGTCCATGGGCCTTGCCTCAGAGTCGAACCCACAACCTCTTGTAGCCCAAGCAAAGAGCCTACCACTACACCAACACAGAGAAGTTGGTACAGAGTTTACATTAGTTCACATAATCCTAGTGACTGTGCACACAACATGGCCAAACAAAAGCAAAAGACAGTCCCTGGCCTATCAATCCAATGGAAACTCATATGCAACATAGTCCATTGGACTAGGCAATTACATGCAGCCATACAAAGTCCATGGGCCTTGCCTCAGAGTCAAACCCACAACCTCTGGCAGAACAAGCAAAGAGCTTACAACTACACCAACACAAAAAAGTAGGAAGCTGCGTCTACATTAATTCACATATTCCTAGCGACTGCGCACACAACATGGCCAAACAAAAGCAAAAGACATTACCTGGCCTATCAAGCCAATGGAAACTCATAGGCAACACAGTCCATTGGACTAAACAATTACATGCAGCCATACAAAGTCCAAGGGTTTTGCCTCAGAGTCAAACCCACAATTTCTCGCAGCCCAAGCAAAGAGCCTACCACTACACCAACACAGACAAGTTGGAAACTGACTCTACATTAACTCACATAATCCTAGTGACTGTGCACACAACATGGCCAAACGAAAGCAAAAGTCGATACCTGGCCTATCAATCCAATGGAAACTCATAGGTAACACAGTCCATTGGACTATGCAATTACATGCAGCCATACAAAGTCCATGGGCCTTGCCTCAGAGTCAAACCCACAACCTCTAACAGCTCAAGCAAAAAGCCTACCACTACACCAACACAGAGAAGTGCGAAACTAATTGAACATAAATTCACATAATCCTAGTGACTGCGCACACAACATGGCCAAACGAAAGCAAAAGACAGTACCTGGCCTATCAATCCAATGGAAACTCATAGGTAACACAGTCCATTGGACTATGCAATTACATGCAGCCATACAAAGTCCATGGGCCTTGCCTCAGAGTCAAACCCACAACCTCTGGCAGAACAAGCAAAGAGCTTACAACTACACCAACACAAAAAAGTAGGAAGCTGCGTCTACATTAATTCACATATTCCTAGCGACTGCGCACACAACATGGCCAAACAAAAGCAAAAGACATTACCTGGCCTATCAAGCCAATGGAAACTCATAGGCAACACAGTCCATTGGACTAAACAATTACATGCAGCCATACAAAGTCCATGGGCTTTGCCTCAGAGTCAAACCCACAATTTCTCGCAGCCCAAGCAAAGAGCCTACCACTACACCAACACAGACAAGTTGGAAACTGAGTTTACATTAGTTCACATAATCCTAGTGACTGTGCACACAACATGGCGAAACAAATGCAAAAGACATTATCTGGCCTATCAATCCAATGGAAACTCATAGGCAAAACAGTCCATTAGACTAGGCAAATACATGCAGCCATACAAAGTTCATGGGCCTTGCCTCAGAGTCGAACCCACAACCTCTTGGAGAACAAGCAAAGAGCCTACCACTAAACCAACACAGAGAAGTTGGAAACTGATTCTACATTAATTCACATAATCCTACCGACTGCGCACACAACATGGCCAAACAAAAGCAAAAGACAGTACCTGGCCTATCAATCCAATGGAAACTCATAGGCAACACAGTCCATTGGACTAGGCAATTACATGCAGCCATAAAAAGTCCATGGGCCTTGCTTCAAAGTCGAACTCACAACCTCTCGCAGCTCAAGCAAAGAGCCTACCACTACACCAACACAGAGAAATGAGAACCTGCCTCCACATTAATTCACATAATCCTAGTGAGTGCGCACACAACATGGCCAAACGAAAACAAAAGACAGTACCTGGCCTATCAATCCAATGGAAACTCATAGGCAACACAGTCCATTGGACTAGGCAATTACATGCAGCCATAAAAAGTCCATGGGCCTTGCCTCAGAGTCAAACCCACAACCTCTCGCAGCCCAAGCAAAGAGCCTACCACTACACCAACACAGAGAAATGTGAAACTGACTCTACATTAATTCACATAATCCTAGTGACTGCGCACACAACATGGCCAAACGAAAGCAAAAGTCAATACCTGGCCTATCAATCCAATGGAAACTCATAGGCAACACAGTCCATTGGACTAGGCAATTACATGCAGCCATAAAAAGTCCATGGGCCTTGCCTCAGAGTCAAACCCACAACCTCTCACAACCCAAGCAAAGAGCCTACCACTACACCAACAAAGAGAAATGTGAAACTGACTCTACATTAATTCACATAATCCTAGTGACTGCGCACAAAACATGGCCAAACGAAAACAAAAGACAGTACCTGGCCTATCAATCCATTGGACTAGGCAATTACATGCAGTCATACAAAGTCCATGGGCCTTGCCTCAGAGTCAAACCCACAACCTCTCACAGCCCAAGCAAAGAGCCTACCACTACACCAACACAGAGAAGTGCGAAACTGACTCAACATAAATTCACATAATCCTAGTGACTGCGCACACAACATGGCCAAACAAAAGCTAAATACAGTCCCTTGCCTATCAATCCAATGGAAACTCATAGACAACATAGTCCATTGGAATAGGCAATTACATGCAGCCTCACAAAGTCCATGGGCCTTGCCTCAGAGTCAAACCCACAACCTCTGGCAGAACAAGCAAAGAGCCTACAACTACACCAACACAAAGAAGTAGGAAGCTGCGTCTACATTAATTCACATAATCCTAGTGAATGCGCACACAACATGGCCAAACAAAAGCAAAAGACGTTACCTGGCCTATCAGGCCAATGGAAACTCATAGGCAACACAGTCCATTGAACTAGGCGATTACATGCAGCCATACAAAGTCCATGGGCCATGCCGCAGAGTCAAACCCACAACCTCTCGCAGCCAAGCAAAGCAGCTTCCACTACACCAACACAGAGAAGTGGGAAACGGATTCTACATTAATTCACATAATCCTAGTGACTGCGCACACAACATGGCCAAACAAAAGCAAAAGACAATACCTGGCCTATCAATCCAATGGAAACTCATAGGCAACACAGTCTATTGGACTTGGCAATTACATGCAGCCATACAAAGTCCATGGGCCTTGCCTCAGAGTCAAACCCACAACCTCTGGCAGAACAAGCAAAGAGCCTACAACTACACCAACACAAAGAAGTAGGAAGCTGCGTCTACATTAATTCACATAATCCTAGTGAATGTGCACACAACATGGCCAAACAAAAGCAAAAGACATTACCTGGCCTATCAAGCCAATGTAAACTTATAGGCAACACAGTCCATTGAACTAGACAATTACATGGAGACATACAAAGTCCATGGGCCTTGCCTCAGAGTCAAACCCACAACCTCTCGCAGCCAAGCAAAGAGCCTACCACTACACCAACACAGATAAGTGGGAAACTGATTCTACATTAATTCACATAATCCTACCGACTGCGCACACAACATGGCCAAACAAAAGACAATACCTGGCCTATCAATCCAATGGAAACTCATAGGCAACACAGTCCATTAGACTAGGCAAATACATGCAGCCATACAAAGTTCATAGGCCTTGCCTCAGAGTCGAACCCACAACTTCTTGGAGAACAAGCAAAGAGCCTACCACTAAACCAACACAGAGAAGTTGGAAACCGACTCTACATTAATTCACATAATCCTAGTGACTGCGCACACAACATGGCCAAACAAAAGCAAAAGACAGTACCTGGCCTATCAATCCAATGGAAACTCATAGGTAACACAGTACATTAGACTAGGCAATTAAATGCAGCCATACAAAGCCCATGGGCCTTGCCCCAGAGTCGAACCCACAACCTCTCGTAGCCCAAGCAAAGAGCCTACCAATACACCAACACAGAGAAGTGAAAAACTGATTCTACATTAAGTCACATAATCCTAGTGACTGCGCACACAACATGGCCAAACAAAAGCAAAAGACAGTACCTGGCCTATCAATCCAATAGAAACTCATAGGCAAAGCAATCAATTGGACTAGGCAATTACATGCAGCCATACAAAGTCCATGGGCCTTGCCTCAGAGTCGAACCCACTACCTCTTGTAGCCCAAGCAAAGAGCCTACCACTACACCAACACAGAGAAGAGCGAAACCTACTCAACATAAATTCACATAATCCTAGTGACTGCGCACACAACATGGCCAAACAAAAGCAAAAGACAGTCCCTGGCCTATCAATCCAATGGAAACTCATATACAACATAGTCCATTGGACTAGGCAATTACATGCAGCCATACAAAGTCCATGGGCCTTGCCTCAGAGTCAAACCCACAACCTCTGGCAGAACAAGCAAAGAGCTTACAACTACACCAACACAAAAAAGTAGGAAGGTGCGTCTACATTAATTCACATATTCCTAGAGACTGCGCACACAACATGGCCAAACAAAAGCAAAAGACATTACCTGGCCTATCAAGCCAATGGAAACTCATAGGCAACACAGTCCATTGGACTAAACAATTACATGCAGCCATACAAAGTCCATGGGCTTTGCCTCTGAGTCAAACCCACAATTTCTCGCAGCCCAAGCAAAGAGCCTACCACTACACCAACACAGACAAGATGGAAACTGAGTTTACATTAGTTCACATAATCCTAGTGACTGTGCACACAACATTGCGAAACAAATGCAAAAGACATTTTCTGGCCTATCAATCCAATGGAAACTCATAGGCAACACAGTCCATTAGACTAGGCAAATACATGCAGCCATACAAAGTTCATGGGCCTTGCCTCAGAGTCGAACCCACAACCTCTTGGAGAACAAGCAAAGAGCCTACCACTAAACCAACACAGAGAAGTTGGAAACCTACTCTACATTAATTCACATAATCCTAGTGACTGCGCACACAACATGGCCAAACAAAAGCAAAAGACAGTACCTGGCCCATCAATCCAATGGAAACTCATAGGCAACACAGTCCATTGGACTAGACAATTACATGGAGACATACAAAGTCCATGGGCCTTGCTTCAGAGTCAAACCCACAACCTCTCGCAGTCAAGCAAAGAGCCTACCACTACACCAATACAGAGAAGTGGGAAACTGATTCTACATTAATTCACATAATCCTACCGACTGCGCACACAACATGGCTAAACAAAAGCAAAAGACAGTACCTGGCTTATCAATCCAATGGAAACTCATAGGCAACACAGTCCATTGGACTAGGCAATAACATGCAGCCATACAAAGTCCATGGGCCTTGCCTCAAAGTCGAACTCACAACCTCTCGCAGCTCAAGCAAAGAGCCTACCACTACACCAACACAGAGAAATGTGAACCTGCCTCTACATTAATTCACATAATCCTAGTGACTGCGCACACAACATGGCCAAACGAAAGCAAAAGTCCATACCTGGCCTATCAATCCAATGGAAACTCATAGGCAACACAGTCCATTGGACTAGGCAATTACATGCAGCCATAAAAAGTCCATGGGCCTTGCCTCAGAGTCAAACCCACAACTTCTCGCAGCCCAAGCAAAGATCCTACCACTACACCAACACAGAGAAATGTGAAACTGACTCTACATTAATTCACATAATCCTAGTGACTGCGCACACAACATGGCCAAACGAAAGCAAAAGTCAATACCTGGCCTATCAATCCAATGGAAACTCATAGGTAACACAGTCCATTGGACTATGCAATTACATGCAGCCATACAAAGTCCATGGGCCTTGCCTCAGAATCAAACCCACAACCTCTAACAGCTCAAGCAAAAAGCCTACCACTACACCAACACAGAGAAGTGCGGAACTAATTGAACATAAATTCACATAATCCTAGTGACTGCGCACACAACATGGCCAAACGAAAGCAAAAGACAGTACCTGGCCTATCAATCCAATGGAAACTCATAGGTAACACAGTCCATTGGACTATGCAATTACATGCAGCCATACAAAGTCCATGAGCCTTGCCTCAGAGTCGAACTCACAACCTCTCGCAGCCCAAGAAAAAAGCCTACCACTACAGCAACACAGAGAAGTGTGAAACTGACTCTACATTAATTCACATAATCCTAGTGACTGCGCACACAACATGGCCAAACAAAAGCAAAAGACAGTACCTGGCCTATCAATCCAATGGAAACTCATAGGCAACACAGTCCATTAGACTAGGCAACTACATACAGCCATAATAAGTCCATGGGGCTTGCCCCAGAGTCAAACCCACAACATCTACGCAGCCCAAGCAAAGAGCCTACCACTACACCAACATAGAGATATGTGAAACTGACTCTACAAATTATTCACATAATCCTAGTGACTGTGCACACAACATGGCCAAACGAAAGCAAAAGTCGATACCTGGCCTATCAATCCAATGGAAACTCATAGGTAACACAGTCCATTGGACTATGCAATTACATGCAGCCATACAAAGTCCATGGGCCTTGCCTCAGAGTCAAACCCACAACCTCTAACAGCTCAAGCAAAAAGCCTACCACTACACCAACACAGAGAAGTGCGAAACTAATTGAACATAAATTCACATAATCCTAGTGACTGCGCACACAACATGGCCAAACGAAAGCAAAAGACAGTACCTGGCCTATCATTCCAATTAAAACTCATAGGCAACATAGTCCATTGGACTAGGCAATAACATGCAGCCATACAAAGTCCATGGGCCTTGCCTCAGAGTCGAACTCACAACCTCTCGCAGCCCAAGAAAAAAGCCTACCACTACACCAACACAGAGAAATGTGAACCTGACTCTACATTAATTCACATAATCCTAGTGACTGCGCACACAACATGGCCAAACAAAAGCAAAAGGCAGTACCTGGCCTATCAATCCAATGGGAACTCATAGGCAACACAGTCAATTGAACTACGCAATTATATGCAGCCATACAAACTCCATGGGCCTTACCTCAGAGTCGAACCCACAACCTCTCGCAGCTTAAGCAAAGAGCCTACCCCTAAACCAACACAGAGAAGTTGGAAACTGACTCTACATTAATTCACATAATCCTAGTGACTGCGCACACAACATGGCCAAACAAAAGCAAAAGACAGTACCTGGCCTATCAATCCAATGGAAACTCATAGGCAACACAGTCCATTGGACTAGACAATTACATGGAGACATACAAAGTCCATGGGCCTTGCCTCAGAGTCAAACCCACAACCTCTCGCAGCCAAGCAAAGAGCCTACTACTACACCAACACAGAAAAGTGGGAAACTGGTACTACATTAATTCACATAATCCTACCGACTGCGCACACAACATGGCCAAACAAAAGACAATACCTGGCCTATCAATTCAATGGAAACTCATAGGCAACACAGTCCATTGGACTAGGCAATTACATGCAGCCATACAAAGTCCATGGGCTTTGCCTAAAAGTCAAACCCACAACTTCTCGCAGCCCAAGCAAAGAGCCTACCACTACACCAACACAGAGAAGTGGGAAACTGATTCTACATTAATTCACATAATCCTACCGACTGCGCACACAACATGGCCAAACAAAAAACAATACCTGGCCTATCAATCCAATGGAAACTCATAGGCAACACAGTCCATTAGACTAGTCAAATACATGCAGCCATACAAAGTTCATGGGCCTTGCTTCAGATTCGAACCCACATCCTCTTGGAGAACAAGCAAAGAGCCTACCACTAAACCAACACAGAGAAGTTGGAAACTGACTCTACATTAATTCACATAATCCTAGTGACTGCGCACACAACATGGCCAAACAAAAGCAAAAGACATTACCTGGCCTATCAATCCAATGTAAACTCATAGGTAACACAGTACATTGGACTAGGCAATTGCATGCAGCCATACAAAGCCCATGGGCCTTGCCCCAGAGTCAAACCCGCAACCTCTCGTAGCCCAAGCAAAGAGCCTACCAATACACCAACGCAGAGAAGTGGAAAACAGATTCTACATTAATTCACATAATCCTAGTGACTGCGCACACAACATGGCCAAACAAAAGCAAAAGACGGTACCTGGCCTATCAATCCAATGGAAACTCATAGGCAACGCAATCAATTGGACTAGGCAATTACATGCAGCCATACAAAGTCCATGGGCCTTGTCTCAGAGTCAAACCCACAACCTCTCTCAGCCCAAGCAAAGAGCCTACCACTACACCAACACAGAGAAGAGCGAAACTGACTCAACATAAATTCACATAATCCTAGTGACTGCGCACACAACATGGCCAAACAAAAGCAAAAGACAGTCCCTGGCCTATCAATCCAATGGAAACTCATAGACAACATAGTCCATTGGACTAGGCAATTACATGCAGCCATACAAAGTCCATGGGCCTTGCCTCAGAGTCAAACCCACAACCTCTGGCAGAACAAGCAAAGAGCTTACAACTACACCAACACTAAAAAGTGGGAAGCTGCGTCTACATTAATTCACATATTCCTAGTGACTGCGCACACAACATGGCCAAACAAAAGCAAAAGACATTACCTGGCCTATCAAACCAGTGGAAACTCATAGGCAACACAGTCCATTGGACTAGGCAATTACATGCAGCCATACAAAGTCCATGGGCTTTGCCTCAGAGTCAAACCCACAATTTCTCGCAGCCCAAGCAAAGAGCCTACCACTACACCAACACAGCGAAGTTGGTAACAGAGTTTACATTAGTTCACATAATCCTAGTGACTGTGCACACAACATGGCCAAACAAATGCAAAAGACATTATCTGGCCTATCAATCCAATGGAAACTCATAGGCAACACAGTCCATTAGACTAGGCAAATACATGCAGCCATACAAAGTTCATGGGCCTTGCCTCAGAGTCGAACCCACAACCTCTTGGAGAACAAGCAAAGAGCCTACCACTAAACCAACACAGAGAAGTAGGTGAATGATTCTACATTAATTCACATAATCCTAGTGACTGCGCACACAACATGGCCAAACAAAAGCAAAAGACAGTATCTGGCCTATCAATCCAATTGAAGCTCATAAGCAACATAGTCCATTGGACTAGGCAATAACATGCAGCCATACAATGTCCATGGGCCTTGCCTCAAAGTTGAACTCACAACCTCTCGCAGCTCAAGGAAAGAGCCTACTACTACACCAACACAGAGAAATGTGAACCTGACTCTACATTAATTCACATAAACCTAGTGACTGCGCACACAACATGGCCAAACGAAAGCAAAAGTCAATACCTGGCCTATCAATCCAATGGAAACTCATAGGCAACACAGTCCTTTGGACTAGGCAATTACATGCAGCCATACAAAGTCCATGAGCATTGCATTTGAGTCGAACTCACAACCTCTCGCAGCCCAAGAAAAAAGCCTACCACTACAGCAACACGGAGAAGTGTGAAACCGACTCTACATTAACTCACATAATCCTAGTGACTGCGCACACAACATGGCCAAACAAAAGCAAAAGACAGTACCTGGCCTATCAATCCAATGGAAACTCAGAGGCAACCCCATCCATTGGACTAGGCAATTACATGCAGCCATACAGAGTCCATGGGCCTTGCCTCAGAGTCTATCCCACAACCTCTGGCAGAACAAGCAAAGAGCCTACAACCACACCAACACAAAGAAGTAGGAAGCTGCATCTACATTAATTCACATAATCCTAGTGACTGCGCACACAACATGGCCAAACAGAAGCAAAAGACATTACCTGGCCTACCAAGCCAATGGAAACTCATAGGCAACACAGTCCATTGAACTAGGCAATTACATGCAGCCATACAAAGTCTATGGGCTTTGCCTCAGAGTCAAACCCACATTTTCTCGCAGCTCAAGAAAAGAGCCTACCACTACACCAACACAGAGAAGTTGAAAACTGAGTTTACATTAGTTCACATAATCCTAGTGACTGCGCACACAACATGGCCAAACAAAAGCAAAAGGTAGTACCTGGCCTATCAATCCAATAGGAACTCATAGGTAACACAGTCAACTGAAATAGGCAATTACATGCATCCATACAAACTCCATGGGCCTTGCCTCAAAGTCCAACCAACAACCTTTCGCAGCTTAAGCAAAAAGACTACCACTACACCAACACAGAGAAGTAGGTAAAGGGCTCTACATTAATTCACATAATCCTAGAGACTGCGCACACAACATGGCCAAACAAATGCAAAAGACATTATCTGGCCTATCAATCCAATGAAATCATAGGCAACACAGTCCATTAGACTAAGCAAATATATGCAGCCATACAAAGTTAATGGGCCTTGCCTCAGAGTCGAACCCACAACCTCTTGGAGAACAAGCAAAGAGCCTACCACTAAACCAACACAGAGAAGTTGGAAACAAACTCTACATTAATTCACAGAATCCTAGTGACTGCGCACACAACATGGCAAAACAAAAGCAAAAGACAGCACCTGGCCTATCAATCCAATGGAAACTCAAAGCTAACACAGTACATTGGACTAGGCAATTACATGCAGCCATACAAAGCCCATCGGCCTTGCCCCAGAGTCGAACCCACACCCTCTCGTAGCCCAAGGAAAGAGCCTACTAATACACCAACACAGAGAAGTGGAAAACCAATTCTTCATTAATTCACATAATCCTAGTGACTGCGCACATAACATGGCCAAACAAAAGCAAAAGACAGTACCTGGCCTATCAAACCAATGGAAACTCATAGGCAACACAGTCCATTGGACTAGACAATTACATGGAGACATACAAAGTCCATGGGCCTTGCATTAGAGTCGAACCCACAATCTCTCGCAGCCCAAGCAAAGAGCCTACCACTACACCAACACAGAAAAGTGGGAAACTGATTCTACATTAATTCAAATAATCCTACCGACTGCGCACACAACATGGCCAAACAAAAGACAATACCTGGCCTATCAATTCAAAGGAAACTCTTAGGCAACACAGTCCATTGGACTTGGCTATTACATGCAGCCATACAAAGTCCATGGGCTTTGCCTCAGAGTCAAACCCACAATTTCTCGCAGCCCAAGGAAATAGCCTACGATTACACCAACACAGAGAAGTTGGAAACTGAGTTTACATTAGTTCACATAATCCTAGTGACTGCGCACACAACATGGCCAAACAAAAGACAATACCTGGCCTATCAATTCAATGGAAACTCATAGGCAACACAGTCAATTGAACTAGGCAATTACATGCTGCCATACAAACTCCATGGGCTTTGCCTCAGAGTCGAACCCACAACCTCTCGCAGTTTAAGCAAAGAGACTACCACTACACCAACACAGAGAAGTAGGTGAATGACTCTACATTAATTCACATAATCCTAGTGACTGCGCACATAACATGGCCAAACAAAAGCAAAAGACAGTACCTGGCCTATCAATCAAATTGAAACTCATAAGCAACAAAGAGACTACAACTACACCAACACAGAGAAGTAGGTGAATGACTCTACATTAATTCACATAATCCTAGTGACTGCGAACACAACATGGCCAAACAAAAGCAAAAGACAGTACCTGGCCTATCAATCCAATTGAAACTCATAGGCAACATAGTCCATTGGACTAGGCAATAACATGCAGCCATACAAAGTCCATGGGCCATGCCTCAAAGTCTAACTCACAACCTCTCGCAGCTCAAGCAAAGAGCCTACCACTACACCAACACCGAGAAATGTGAACCTGACTCTACATTAATTCACATAATCCTAGTAATGTACTGTGTTACCTATGAGTTTACATTGGATTGATAGGCCAGGTAATGTCTTTTGCTTTTGTTTGGCCATGTTGTGTGCGCAGTCACTAGGATTATGTGAATTAATGTAGAGTCGGTTTCCAACTTCTCTGTGTTGGTTTAGTGGTAGGCTCTTTGCTTGTTGTCCAGGAGGATGTGGGTTCGACTTTGAGGCAAGGCCCATGAACTTTATATGGCTGCATGTATTTGCCTAGTCTAATGGACTGTGTTGCCTATGAGTTTCCATTGGATTGATAGGCCAGGTATTTTCTTTTGTTTGGCCATGTTGTGTGCGCAGTCGGTAGGATTATGTGAATTAATGTAGAATCAGTTTCCCACTTCTCTGTGTTGGTGTAGTGGTAGGCTCTTTGCTTGGCTGCGAGAGGTTGTGGGTTTGACTCTGAGGAAAGGCCCATGGACTTTGTATGTCTCCATGTAATTGTCTAGTCCAATGGACTGTGTTGCCTATGATTTTCCATTGGATTGATAGGCCAGGTACTGTCTTTTGCTTTTGTTTGGCCATGTTGTGTGCGCAGTCACTAGGATTATGTGAATTAATGTAAACTCAGTTACCAACTTCTCTGTGTTGGTGTAGTGGTAAGCTCTTTGCTTGGGCTGCGAGAAGTTGTGGGTTTGACTTTTAGGCAAAGCCCATGGACTTTGTATGTCTCCATGTAATTGCCTAGTCCAATGGACTGTGTTGCCTATGAGTTTCCATTGAATTGATAGGCCAGGTATTGTCTTTTGTTTGGCCGTGTTGTGTGCGCAGTCGGTAGGATTATGTGAATTAATGTAGAATCAGTTTCCCACTTCTCTGTGTTAGTGTAGTGGTAGGCTCTTTGCTTGGCTGCGAGAAGTTGTGGGTTTGACTCTGAGGCAAGGCCCATGGACTTTGTATGTCTCCATGTAATTGTCTAGTCCAATGGACTGTGTTGCCTATGAGTTTCCATTGGATTGATAGGCCAGGTACTGTCTTTTGCTTTTGTTTGGCCATGTTGTGTGCGCAGTCACTAGGATTATGTGAATTAATGTAGAAATGGTTTTCCACTTCTCTGTGTTGGTGTATTGGTAGGCTCTTAGCCTTGGCTATGAGAGGTTGTGGGTTTGACTCTGGGGCAAGGCCCATGGGCTTTGTATGGCTGCATGTAATTGCCTAGTCCAATGTACTGTGTTACCTATGAGTTTCCGTTGGATTGATAGGCCACGTACTGTCTTTTGCTTTTGTTTGGCCATGTTGTGTGCGCAGTCACTAGGATTATGTTAATTAATGTAGAGACGGTTTCCAACTTCTCTGAGTTGGTTTAGTGGTAGGCTCTTTGCTTGTTCTCCAAGAGGTTGTGGGTTCGACTCTGAGGCAATGCCCATGAACTTTACATGGCTGCATGTAAGTGCCTAGTCTAATGGACTGTGTTGCCTATGAGTTTCCATTGGATTGATAGGCCAGATAATGTCTTTTGCATTTGTTTGGCCATGTTGTGTGCGCAGTCACTAGGATTATGTGAATTAATGTAGAGTCATTCACCTACTTCTCTGTGTTGGTGTAGTGGTAGGCTCTTTGCCCTGGCTACGAGAGGTTGTGGGTTCGACTCTGGGGCAAGACCCATGGGCTTTGTATGGCTGCATGTAATTGCCTAGTCCAATGTACTGTGTTACCTATGAGTTTCCATTGGATAGGTAGGCCAGGTACTGTCTTTTGCTTTTGTTTGGCCATGTTGTGTGCGCAGTCACTAGGATTATGTTAATTAATGTAGAGTCGGTTTCCAACTTCACTGAGTTGGTTTAGTGGTAGGCTCTTTGCTTGTTCTCCAAGAGGTTGTGGGTTCGACTCTGAGGCAAGGCCCATGAACTTTGTTTGGCTGCATGTAATTGCCTAGTCTAATGGACTGTGTTGCCTATGAGTTTCCATTTGATTGAATGGCCAGGTACTGTCTTTTGTTTTCGTTTGGCCATGTTGTGTGCGCAGTCACTAGGATTATGTGAATTAATGCTATTGGATTTTTCAAGTCAGTATTCACACAGCAGTTTCTGCTATTTCATGTATTCCCCTTACATAGTCACTGGTGTGCATACCTTATCTCCCCATAGTGATGTTTTTTTAGGTTTTTGCACCCAGTTCGGACTTAGAATGGTGTTCCAAACGTTATTCCTATTTGTTAGTATTTTTTCGTTTGTGAACCCTCCCCAACCACACCTATTGCCAATCCATATCATACGCATAAATAGCCTGGGTCTCAGCTTCCCATACACGGTAGGTTTTTTAACTGCATGAGAGGACACACACAAGCTAGGGACCCCAACGTAGAGAAATACTTTGGCGTAGTGTTGGGGCTCTATTGCATTGATCAATTCAATAGCTAAATTTCTCTTGATTCATATGTTCATGGCAGTAATGCAGATTCCATTTTTCACATATTCACTCTTGCATATAGCTATTGAATTTAAGTCAGTATTCACACAGCAGTTTCTGCTATTTCATGTATTCCCCTTACATAGTCACTGGTGTGCATACCTTATCTCCCCATAGTGCCTGGGATCTGACCCAGACACTAGCAGTTTTGCACTCCTACCCAAAACTGGGCTCTTCACTGAACTCACTACCTCCACGGTTCAACTCTTAACTGAACTTCAACTAACTAACTGGTTTTCCCACCTCCAGGCCTGTGAACTCCTTGGTGGGTGGGGCCAACCGCCTGGCTCCGCCCCACCTGGTGTGGACATCAGCCCCTGGAGGGAGGCAACAACGGTTTTGTGTCTGACTAGTGTAACTATCCGGGAAAGGGGGTGTGTGTGTGTGTTATGTCTGTGACCAACTGGCTAGTCCAGGGCGTCACACTTGCACCCCCTTCTTGTGATGTGAAGGTGTGTAGTCAGTGCCTACGTGTAATTCCTGACACCACTCCTCTGGCTGACTTGGTGAGCTGTCACTGACTGGGTGGGGTGCAGTAATGGTGGATGCTGCTGCTGCTTGGATAGCATGTGTATCTACTGTGAACAGCTTATCAATGGTGGCAAATCGGGGCAGCTTAACCTCTTGCTCTCCGCAGTTCAACACTCTCACGCGCACTCTTCCCTTCCGTATTAATGAATAAAACTGTGATATAAATAGTATATAGATACCCCACAAATGCAGATAAAGGTAGGTTATGGGAAAAGGGAGAAGAGGGAAACAGGAAAATAGTGTAATAAAGTATACCTTCCAGGGGGGAGAGGAAATGGCAGCACAGCCAGTGGAGGTGAAGCAAGGGGAAGCCTGCAACTAAATTGTTGAGAGCATTATCACATGGTGACTGAGCCTGATTGTAACGGGAGCATAGAGGTGCCGATCCTGTCTTACCTGCGTTGGTGTAGAAGTGGGTTTCCAGTGGTGGAGTCAGCTGTGTGCAGTGGTGGCTGTGGGTTCTTTTATGTGCGACCGTAGTAATAGCTGCGCCCACTTCCTGTATGGGAGTGGAATGCAGTGAGGCTAATGGAACGCACGTCCACGTGCCGCGCCCCTGAAGGTAATACCGATCATTGAATACAAAAAAATTTCTCATACTACTGTATGGGGGTCCCTATATTTAATATGATATCCAAGCCACAGCATCCACCGTTACTTCACCACACCCATTCAGTGACAGCTCACCAAGTCAACCAGAGGAGTGGTGTAAGGAATTACACGTAGGCACTGACTCCACACCTTCACATCACAAGAAGCGGGTCCACAGGGTAGTGCAAGAATACGAGCAAGTCTTCAGCAAACATCCGCTAGACTTTGGGAGAATAAAAGGGGTCCATATTCATGGTTTAAGAACTTGGGTTCTAACGTGCCCAGAGTATGCTCCACTCTATGCTCCCTTTACAATCAGGCTCAGTCACCATGTGATAACGCTCTCAACTCTTTAGTTGCAGGCTTCCTTTTGCTTCACCTCCACTGGCTGTGCTGCCGTTTCCTCTCACCCCCAGAAGGTATACTTTATTACACTATTTTCCTCTTTCCCTGTTCCCCCTTTTCCCATAACCTACCTTTATTTACAATTGTGGGGTATCTATATGATATTTACATCATAGTTTTATTCATTAGTGCGGAAGGGAAGAGTGCCCGTGAGAGTGTTAAACTGCGGAGAGCAGGAGGTTAAGCTGCCCCGACTTGCCACCATTGATAAGCTGTTCACAGTAGATACCCATGCTATCCAAGTAGCAGCATCCACTATTACTGCACCCCACCCAGTCAGTGACTGCTCACCAAGTCAGCCAGAGGAGTGGTGTAAGGAATTTCACGTAGGCACTGACTCCACACCTTCACATCACAAGAAGCGGGTCCACAGGGTAGTGCAAGAATACGAGCGAGCAAGTCTTCAGCAAACATCCGCTAGATTTTGGGGGAATAAAAGGGGTCCAACACTACATCCCCACAGGTGCACACCCACCCATCAAAGAGAGCTATAAGCCAATACCACCTTCACATTACCAGTGTACCAAGGACATGTTGAGCAACATGAAGGCGGCTGGGGTTATCCGTGACAGTTGTAGCCTTTGGGCAGCTCCGTTGGTCCTGTTAAAGAAGAAGGACGGCACTACTCCCCCGTATTGAGGAATCGCTAGCTGCATTGAGAACTGCAAATTATTTTTCTACCCTTGATCTCACTAGTCACTATTGGCTAGTGTCCGTTGCTGAGGCAGACCGGGGGAAGACCGCCTTTGCCACCCCTATGGCGCTGGAGGTCGGCAGACTGTTGTTCAAAAGCAGTGTCTGACGAACAAATTTGCTTCATCCTGAGGAACTGGCCAGTCGGTACGGCCCGGATGGTGGAGGGGGTATGAGCAGAAGAAGCATGCAGCAGTGCGTTGACTGATGTTTCCTTCCTATGGACGTCGGTCTGAACAATTCGCTCAGAACCGAATGAAATTTTAATATCCAGGAAGTCAACGCAACTGCTGCTATGCTTATGTGTCAATCTGATGTTAAAGGTGTTGTTATTAAGTTCCTCCATAAATTTCTCGAGCTGCTCCACAGTGCCCTGCCAAAAAATCAAAATATCATCAATATACCTTAGCCAGCACTGCACATGGGCGCCAGCCCCTGCACCTCCGTCACCAAAAACCAACCAATCCCAGTACCTCTGCCTTCTATCTAGGTGCCTTGAGTTATGTCCTGTAAACTGTCACAGCGACCCAGACACACATGTGTAGTAGGGGAATATCCCTGCTGAGATGCCAGTGCTAGAGCACTCGTTTGCTGTGGAGTTGAACGCTATGTGAGCAGTTCTTACCTTCAATGAGCAGAAGTCTCTTTTTTCAGATTTCAATATCTCTGTGGGTATCTGGCAGAAATATGGAATACTCTTTACTGCTAAGACCCTGTACACCACTCCCACTAAAGGGGGCTTTACACGCTGCGACATCGCTAATGCGGAGTCGTTGGGGTCACGGAATTTGTGACGCACATCCGGCCGCATTAGCGATGTTGCTGCGTGTGACACCGATGAGCGATTTTGCATCGTTGCAAAAACGTGCAAAATCGCTCATCGGTGACATGGGTCTCCATTCTCGATTATCGTTACTGCAGCAGTAACGATGTAGTTCGTCGCTCCTGCGGCAGCACACATCACTCCGTGTGACACCGCAGAAACGAGGAACCTCTCCTTACCTGCCTCCCAGCCGCTATGAGGAAGGAAGGAGGTGGGCGGGATGTTCCGGCCACTCATCTCCGCCCCTCCGCTGCTATTGGGCGGTCGCTCAGTGACGTCGCTGTGACGCCGCACGGACCGCCCCCTTAGAAAGGAGGCGGTTCGCCGGTCACAGCGACGTCGCCGGTCAGGTAAGTATGTGTGACGGGTCTGGTCGGTGTTGTGCGGCATGGGCAGCGATTTGCCCGTGTCGCGCAACAGATGGGGCGGGTACCCACACTAGCGATATCGGGACCGATATCGCAGTGTGTAAAGTAGCCTTTAGTCACATGACCAAGACTGTATCTGTGTCCCTACAACACACTTGAGACAAATGTGTGTGTGAGCCTGCATTGTGGGGTATATATAATATATTATAGAGCTGGGAAGAATCATTCTAAGCAGTGAGCTGTTCCAGTATTTGTAGGAAAATACCCAGTAGAAGCATCAAACACAGCACCAATACCTCCCATCAGTATCCCACCACAGTGCCATGTAACCCATGCCCTACACTCCCATCTACACCAATACTATACAGGCACAAACTAGTATATCTGACTAAAAGCCCCCAAAATATGAAGAACGGCCTATAGTTGAGTGTGGATATAAAATCTATGTGAGCAGAGCTAGAATAGAAATCACTGATCGCATTGAAGTCATTCTGACCATAAATCACCATGATATCAAGGTGAGGAGTTGTGTGTTACTGCTGGGAGGAAAGGGTTAACAGTGGAATATTAAGGTGCATTTCTGTGTGCAGTGTTACTAGTCAATGTAACAATTCAATATGAGCTGCTCTTGGTGCCGGGGGAGGGAGATGCTCTCCTGAGCAAGATAGATGGGGAATGAACATGATATCTATATAGTGTAAGGCAGGGGGTCTCAAACTCGGCTGGGTGTATGGGCCGCACAGAGGAAAAAAATAATTTGGGGGGCTGCATTCTTTGCAGGACAAAGTGACATTTTTATTGGTACCATATATATATATTTTTTTCACACACCTTTGGATGACTGATTTTCAACATTTTTCACTTGTTTATTATAACAAATGTGCACATTCTTTGGTTAAATCTAAAAAAAAAAAATTTGATGTTAAAAAAAAGTCATGCCTTATTTTGTTTTTTTTTACATTTTATCCCTTTCTTTTAACTAATAGTGTTACAATTATGACGCTAGCGTTTTGTGAAGGGAATGCTTTGCCTACTTCCGTGACTATGGCCTTCCGGAACTGCTGCATTTTGGCTGACCTCTCCGCCTCGGGAATAAGAGACATAAAGTTCTCCTTGTAGCGTGGGTCTAACAGTGTTACCAACCAGTAATGATTGTCGGCCAAGATGTTCTTAACGCGAGGGTCACGAGACAGGCAGCTTACCATAAAGTCATCCATGTGCGCCAGACTCTTAACAGCCATCACTTCAGTATCCAGACCAACACGATGACTGAACATGCTGTCCTCCTCCTTCTCCTCCTCCTCCTCCTCCTCCTCATCATCTACCCTGTCCTCTGGCCAGCCACGCTGAACTGAGCATATGACTGGTATGCATGTCATATCCTCAATTTGGCCGGAGAGTTGCTCCATGTCTTCATCCTCCTCCTCGTCATAGTCCTCCACTGCACGTTGTGATGAGACGAGGCTGGGCTGTGTGTTATCACCCACACCCACCACTGTTTCTTGCTCCAACTCATCGTGTTCCGCCTGCAATGCATCATGTTTGGTTTTGAGCAGAGACCGTTTTAGAAGGCAGAGAAGCGGTATGGTGACGCTAATAATGGCGTCATCGCCGCTCACCATCTTGGTGGAGTCCTCAAAGTTTTGGAGGATGGTACATAGGTCGGACATCCATCTCCACTCCTCAGGTGTTATGTGTGGAGTTTGACCCATTTCCCGACGGCTTAGGTGATGCAGGTACTCAACAACTGCCCTCTTCTGCTCACATATCCTGATCAACATGTGCAGAGTTGAATTCCAACGCGTGGGGACATCACACACCAGTCTGTGAGCCGGAAGATGCAAACGACGCTGAAAGCCGGCAAGGCCGGCTGAAGCAGTAGGTGACTTTCGAAAATGTGCAGACAGGCGGCGAACTTTTACCAGCAGATCAGACAGCTCTGGGTATGACTTTAGAAACCGCTGAACCACGAGGTTGAGCACATGGGCCATGCATGGAACATGTGTCAGCTGGCCTCGCCTCAAAGCCGCCACCAGGTTCCGGCCATTGTCACACACAACCTTTCCTGGCTTTAGGTTCAGAGGTGTGAGCCAGTGATCTGCATGCTGTTTTAGAGCTGTCCACACCTCTTCTGCATTGTGGGGTTTGTCACCTATGCAGATTAGCTGCAGCACAGTCTGTTGCCGCTTCGCCGAGGCAGTGCTGCAGTGCTTCCAGCTTGGGACTGGTGTGGAGGGTAAAGTGGATGAGGATGCGCAGGAGGAGGAGGAGGCTGAAGAGCATGACATTCCGGAGCTGTAGAGTGTGGGTGAAACCCTGACTGAGGTAGGGCCTGCAAACCTTGGTGTGGGAAGGACTTGTTCCGTTCCTCGCTCAAACTGGGTCCCAGCTGGGCTGGGCTGGGTCCCTACCCGGCTGGGTAGGGCGTTGTGGGGGGTTTGTCTATCTCCGTTTGAGGTGAGTTTGTTTAAGTTAGCCTTTTCTTTGGCGTTTTTTGGAGCCCTGCGGGTTGGGGAGTTGGTATCGCCCAGTAAGGCGTTCCCCGGGGGCTTGGATTGGGGTGACATTATGTCAGTGGAAAACGGAGTTGAATTTTGGATTAGGAAATCGAAAACTGATCAGAGAGGTGTGGGTAGACTAGTCCGTTTGGGGATGGTTGTGGCATCTGATATGTGCCCGTTCAAGTGTCTCGGGAATTTTCAACAGATCCGTCCGAAGGTGGATGGCCCCTTATTATGTCACGAGGATGGGTCCTTTTTATCGAGATACCAATTTGTGAGTGTTTTTAGGGCATGTTTGAAGTCGTTGAGGTTAGATCCGAAGTCTTTCGGATTGGGGCAGCGACGGAGGCCTCTATATGCGGCCTACCGGAGGAGACAGTTAAGCAGATTGGTAGGTGGAAGTCGCAGCGCTTTAAGTCGTATGTACGTCCCCAGGTGGTTGTTGGCAATTGAGGGGAAAAGGGGGGGGGGTATTAGGGTAGCAATGGGGGGGGGGTGAGAGTGTGTGTTTTTTGTCAATTTGGTTTGGTGAGGCAATAAAATGGTGTCGTCTGTACATTTTGTATTGCAGAAGCACCCCCTCTTCCTTCCCTGGTCTGGATCCTTGGCCACTCTTATGTGTATTGGGGAGCCCGACGAGCGGACGCGAGATGGAACGGGAGACAGCTAGGTTTTGAGAAGGACCTGGCTCTCGTGCGATGGCTCGGTGTTCGGGGGTTAGGGTGGAACAGGGTGTTGCAGGAGGTGCATAGATACGCCCGGTTGGATAGACCAGACCTCCTGACATGTTAGTGTTGCATGCCGGGGGGAATGATTTGGGTGGGCGTCCTTTTCGAATCTTGATAAAGGACATCAAACATGATTTGTTACGGTTATGGGTGTCGTTTCCAGGTCTAACGATAGTCTGGTCGGAGATAGTAGCGAGAAAGAGTTGGCAGAAAGCGCGGTCAGTTTACAGGTTGAACAAGGCGCAGGCGAAGGTTAATAGGGCGATCTCGAAGTTTGTTAGTCGGAACGGGGGTATAGCAATACGGCATGTTGAGTTGGAAAGGACGGAAGAGGAATTTTGGTTGGCTGACGGGGTACACCTTAATGCGGTGGGAACTGACTTATGGGCTCTTGGCTTGCAGGGAGGTATTGAGAGGGCCCTTTGGTTGCGGGGGGTCTCAGGCACTTGAAGGGTTTCAAGGTGCCTTCGTTGTGGTGTTGTTTATTGGTGGGTCCTTGAAGTTGGTTTAAAATTGGTTCGGGGATTCATCCGGGTATGGATCCCCTCATTGGCAGAATTGATGGTCCCCTGGTGATTTTGGGGGGGAACCCCGACGGGGTATGTCGGGGCCCCTGGGGGTGTGGTTGGGGTTGACGGAGGATTAACCCTTACCATTTGGTGCTCCTGAGCCAGTGTGGGTAACGGCTGGGAGCAAGTTGAGGTTTTTTATTGCTCGGTTATGAGAATCACCAGGGTTTTGGTAGCTTCAAGGACCTTACCACATTGCAAATTTTATTGGTTATGTATTCTTGTTAATAAAATGGCTGCTATGGCCAAAATTATCCAAAGATAAATTTGTGTCTGTGTAATTACTTTTAAATAAGAAATGGGAATGGAGGTGTGGGGTATGAAAGGAAGACCGGAGTCAACAATTCCAGGGTCAAGCATGTTTATTTGCCTAAGCTTCGTTCCAGGGTAGAAAGGGTAAAGCTGGTGTCACACACAGCGACAACGACAACGACGTCGCTGCTACGTCACCATTTTCTGTGACGTTGCAGCGACGTCCCGTCGCTGTCGCTGTGTGTGACATCCAGCAACGACCTGGCCCCTGCTGTGAGGTCGCCGGTCGTTGCTGAATGTCCAGCTTCATTTTTTGGTCGTCACTCTCCCGCTGTGACACACACATCGCTGTGTGTGACAGCGAGAGAGCGACGAAATGAAGCGATCAGGAGCCGGCACTGGCAGCTGCGGTAAGCTGTAACCAGCGTAAACATCGGGTAACCAAGGGAAGACCTTTCCCTGGTTACCCGATGTTTACGCTGGTTACCAGCCTCCGCCCTTGCTGCCAGTGCCGGCTCCTGCACTGTGACATGTGGCTGCAGTATGCATCGGGTAATTAACCCGATGTATACTGTAGCAAGGAGAGCAAGGAGCCAGCGCTAAGCAGTGCGCGCGGCTCCCTGCTCTCTGAACTGTGACATGTAGCTGCAGCACACATCGGGTTAATTAACCCGATGTGTGCTGCAGGAGAGCAAGGAGCCAGCACTAAGCGCGGCTCCCTGCTCTCTGCACTGTGACATGTAGCTGCAGCACACATCGGGTTAATTAACCCGATGTGTACTGTAGGAGAGCAAGGAGCCGGCGCTATGCGCGGCTCCCTGCTCTCTGAACATGTAGCACAGCGACGTTATGATCGCTGCTTCTGCTGTGTTTGACAGCTAAGCAGCGATCATAACAGCGACTTACAAGGTCGCTGTTACGTCACCGAAAATGGTGACGTAACAGCGACGTCGTTGTCGCTGTCGTTTAGTGTGAACCCAGCTTAAGAGTGCCTTTCAGAATTCGAAGTGGTCGGACTGTACGGGCCACCAAGAACTGCAGGAGAGCTTGAACATCTTCCCATGGATTTGCGACATCCTCCCTCATCAGTTACGTAGGTAAGCAGGTTCTCAGCATTGCAGCCCATTTGTTATCTTAAGTTAGTTAAGCGGGGTTAACTAACCTGTCAGTTCAGCCTCAGGTCTAAAGCAGAGGCCTGGACTCCACTCCTTACTCCTCACTCCACAACTCTCCTTAAAAACAACTGACTCCTTTTTCCTGCCCCGGGGTCTCCAGACCCCTAGGTGGGCGTTTCCTTCCGTCTGGTCCTGCCCACTGGTGTGCCTGTCTTTCCCTGGGGGAGGTGACTAGGGTTTTCTGGTTGGCTTTGTGTGACTTAGGTGAGGGAAGTTGTTATGCGGGGGCCTATGTGTGACTACCTGCAGTGTCAGGGCGTCACATATGTATGTGTGTATGTCTGCTAAAGGAATCCGCACCGTCATATTTACAAACACAAAATGTTGACTCTATGCACAGAAGAGAGTCATTCTATTTACATGATTTGTGTTTTTTTACCTTTTAAAACTATCATTAAATGTTAAGTTTTAGTTAGGGATTTATGCTTCTGTCTGTCTCTCTCCCAGTCTCTGTCATCTGTCTGTCTCTGTGTGTCTCTATCTCTATCCATGTCTGTCTGTCTCTCTATCTCTGTCTGTCTCTCTGTGTCTGTCTGTCTCTCTCTCTCTTTGTGGCTGTCTGTTTCTATGTCTGTCTGTCTCTTTTCCAGGCCTGTCTCTTTTCCAGGTCTGTCTCTTTTCCAGGTCTGTCTCTTTCCCTGTCTGTCTGTCTCTTCCCCTGTCTGTCTCTTCCCCTGTCTGTCTCTTCCCCTGTCTGTCTCTGTATTTCTTTGTCTGTCTCTGTCTTTCTCTTCCCCTGTCTGTCTCTTTCCCTGTCTCTCTCTGCCTGTCTCTCTTTGTCTCTCTCTGTCTGACTCATTCCCCGTTTGTCTCTTTCCCTGTCTATCTCTGTATTTCTTTGTCTGTCTCTATCTGTCTGTCTCTCTCTGTCTGTCTCTTCCCCTGTCTGTCTCTTTCCCTGTCGGTCTGCCTTTTCTCCTGCCTGTCTCTGTATGTTTGTCTCTGTCTGTTTCCCTATCTGCCTCTGTCTCTTTCTCTGTCTCTGTCTGTCTGCCTTTTTTCCCTGTCTATCTCTGTCTGTCTCTTTCCCTGTCTGCCTCTGTCTGTTTGTCTCTGTCTCTTTCCCTGTCTGTCTATGCCTATCTGTCTCTGTCTGTTTGTCTCTCAGTCTGTGTCTGTCTCTCTCTATCTGTCTCCCCACTGACATCATATTATCTCACACATAAGCTTCTTATACTATGAATGTCCTTTGTTCCTATAGCAACCAATCACAGCTGCTATTAATAACTTGCAGCTCCCACCTCCATTCAGTTTAATGGAGGCAGGTTTTTTGGAGAGTAACTGTAAAGCGCGGGGTTAAATATTCCTGTTAAAACATAGTCTACGACGTTCCCTGACTCACATGAGGTGTCTGCAAAATTTTGTGTTTGTAAATATGACGGTGCGGATTCCTTTAGCAGACATACACACATACATATGTGACGCCCTGACACTGCAGGTAGTCACACATAGGCCCCCGCATAACAACTTCCCTCACCTAAGTCACACAAAGCCAACCAGAAAATCCTAGTCACCTCCCCCAGGGAAAGACAGGCACACCAGTGGGCAGGACCAGACGGAAGGAAACGCCCACCTAGGGGTCTGGAGACCCCGGGGCAGGAAAAAGGAGTCAGTTGTTTTTAAGGAGAGTTGTGGAGTGAGGAGTAAGGAGTGGAGTCCAGGCCTCTGCTTTAGACCTGAGGCTGAACTGACAGGTTAGTTAACCCCGCTTAACTAACTTAAGACAACAAATGGGCTGCAATGCTGAGAACCTGCTTACCTACGTAACTGATGAGGGAGGATGTCGCAAATCCATGGGAAGATGTTCAAGCTCTCCGGCAGTTCTTGGTGGTCCGTACAGTCCGACCACTTCGAATTCTGAAAGGCACTCTTACCCTTTCTACCCTGGAACGAAGCTTACGCAAATAAACATGCTTGACCCTGGAATTGTTGACTCTGGTCTTCCTTTCATACCCCACACCTCCATTCCCATTTCTTATTTAAAAGTAATTACACAGACACAAATTTATCTTTGGATAATTTTGGCCATAGCAGCCATTTTATTAACAAGAATACATAACCAATAAAATTTGCAATGTGGTAAGGTCCTTGAAGCTACCAAAACCCTGGTGATTCCCATAACCGAGCAATAAAAAACCTCAACTTGCTCCCAGCCGTTACCCACACTGGCTCAGGAGCACCAAATGGTAAGGGTTAATCCTCCGTCAACCCCAACCACACCCCCAGGGGCCCCGACATACCCCGTCGGGGTTCCCCCCCAAAATCACCAGGGGACCATCAATTCTGCCAATGAGGGGATCCATACCCGGATGAATCCCCGAACCAATTTTAAACCAACTTCAAGGACCCACCAATAAACAACACCACAACGAAGGCACCTTGAAACCCTTCAAGTGCCTGAGACCCCCCGCAACCAAAGGGCCCTCTCAATACCTCCCTGCAAGCCAAGAGCCCATAAGTCAGTTCCCACCGCATTAAGGTGTACCCCGTCAGCCAACCAAAATTCCTCTTCCGTCCTTTCCAACTCAACATGCCGTATTGCTATACCCCCGTTCCGACTAACAAACTTCGAGATCGCCCTATTAACCTTCGCCCGCGCCTTGTTCAACCTGTCAACTGACCGCGCTTTCTGCCAACTCTTTCTCACTACTATCTCCGACCAGACTATCGTTAGACCTGGAAACGACACCCATAACCGTAACAAATCATGTTTGATGTCCTTTATCAAGATTCGAAAAGGACGCCCACCCAAATCATTCCCCCCGGCATGCAACACTAAGATGTCAGGAGGTCTGTCCAACCGGGCGTATCTATGCACCTCCTGCAACACCCTGTTCCACCCTAACCCCCGAACACCGAGCCATCGCACGAGAGCCAGGTCCTTCTCAAAACCTAGCTGTCTCCCGTTCCATCTCGCGTCCGCTCGTCGGGCTCCCCAATACACATAAGAGTGGCCAAGGATCCAGACCAGGGAAGGAAGGGGGGGTGCTTCTGCAATACAAAATGTACAGACGACACCATTTTATTGCCTCACCAAACCAAATTGACAAAAAACACACACTCTCCCCCCCCATTGCTACCCTAATACCCCCCCCTTTTCCCCTCAATTGCCAACAACCACCTGGGGACGTACATACGACTTAAAGCGCTGCGACTTCCACCTACCAATCTGCTTAACTGTCTCCTCCGGTAGGCCGCATATAGAGGCCTCCGTCGCTGCCCCAATCCGAAAGACTTCGGATCTAACCCCAACGACTTCAAACATGCCCTAAAAACACTCACAAATTGGTATCTCGATAAAAAGGACCCATCCTCGTGACATAATAAGGG